>NC_069502.1:1139630809-1139730809 GCF_027579735.1 Bombina bombina
TTATTTTATATATATATATATATATATATATATATATATATATATATATATATATAATATATATATACACACATACATACATACATACATACATGCATACATGTGGTTTGTATTTTTATTCTCCCATAGTGTATTGGACATTGAGAAACATGTAAATTAACATTCTGCAGTCTTAAATACATTTTTTATTGAACAATTAAGGTGTTCTAGTCATTTATAAGAAAATATTTATAAGGTATAAATATATATATATAAATAATATATATATATATATATATAATAATTTTTGCCCATATCGCCCAGCCCTCCTTTATTTCTAGTTGGTCCTCCATTAATTTTGACGTTATCTTTGAGAACATTTAAAAATCTATCACCCTTATCTGTTTTGCTAGTTTCATTTGCCCAGTTTATTTTGGGAAGTTAAAATATCCCATAATTACAGCACTGTTATTAGCAACCTTTATTATTTGCATTAGTAGTTGAGTTTCCTTGAGGTCACTAATGTTGAGAAGCTAATAGCATGTTCCTAGTAAAAAAAGGTTTTAGGATTTTTTTCCACCACTCTTTATTTCAACCCAGAGTGTCTCTACATTAATACATGTATCATCATAAATATCTTATTATAGATTTAAGGTAATGTTTAATATACTGTACATGCAAATTCTCCTCCCCTTTTATTACTCCTGTCCCTCCTAAATAAAAGTATAACACTCAAAGTTAACTACCCAGTCATGTGTGTATCAGCAGGTTTGGCTCCTCGGGCTTAAAGGAACAAGAAAACCAAATTTTTTATTTTATGTTTTAGGTCTGTGTGAATTGCTACATGCTAGATCAGTGCAGGAGCTCACTTACAATATCATCTAGCATAGATCACGCACAACAGTAAAAAGTATCACAACAACCAATCGGTAAAATCAAATCCTGTTTATCACTGGCACAAAGCTTCTGGCTCCATAGAATGCTTGGACCTAAAACCGTTTTGTCTTAGTCTTCTAATATATGCCTTGACTTTATTCACTATATCTCATCACCCACTTATAGAGCTGTAGAAGAGAAATGAACATCACATAACAACAACAACTTAAAGTAACTTATTTCAAATAGGAAGCTGTCTTACATAAGAACTACAAACAACAGTTTTTATTTATTACAAACCATGCATTACACGTGAAAGAATGCAGAACAACAGGTAACAATACTGAAATATGCGTCAGGAACCAAGAGTTCAAGACAAATTAAACTGGTTTCAACAGAATAAACGCAGCTGCTCTGGCAGCTTTAATGATAATCATTCAAAATCTAAAAGAAAACACCTAGTAATGATAGAATTAGCAATTACCTATCAGAACACATCCTAAATACTAATTAATGGCTATATGTTATGAATACTTATGATCTAAAGCACTTACAACCCATTAAGAATACATTTGTGTAACCTTGCAGGGATCATTTTATTGTGGGTTTAACCTGTTAAAATGTTAAAACTTTCTACAAGAGAAAATTAGTATTTATTGTGTAGCAAAATGTAGTCAATAAAAAGTAGACTATTACTGACTGAGCTCCAGGGCAATATTGTGAGCTACAGCACCACTAAGCATGGGACAAGGCAGCATGATGCAACCACCCACAAACAATGTGCAAGACAGGTCACAGTACACATCAATAGCAGTGATTTGTTTAATAACTTGAGCAGCTGCAATGCTATAACACAATGACTTTGAGACAATATATGCAAGTAAATGAACATTAAACACAATATGCTGTCATAAAGTATCATGGTATGGGGTAAATATCACATGTCTAGCTGCTGTCACTTCACACACAGTATTATGTCACACACAAGCCGCCATTACCCAGAGGAGGACTGCTAATGGGGACGGTGAGGGCAAGCGCCATGGTCTCTGGTGATGCTGGATACAGGGGCTGCCACGAAGCTCCTGACTGAAAGAGACAGAACACAGCCACTTCCGGTTCTCACATACTTCGCACAGCCCCCTACTGGCCCCGCCCCCTATACACTGGGACGCCTTTCCGGGTTGCTGTGTGGCTGAGGAAGCTAGCGACATATTAACTAAGGGCAAGAAAGGGAGGAGCAAAGCGAACAGTTCTTGGCAAACCATTTGGCCGTAGAGATGGGAATTAGGAACAGGAAGTTCGGAGCTTCAGCCCAAGAGGAAGAAAAAGCTCAGTATTGGATGCTATCAATATAAACATATTTAGGTGCTAATAATAAACACAAAACAGATATCTAAACAGAATATTACAACATGAATTCGTGTACTGTTAACAGAACGAGTTAGTTAACAGTACACTGACTCATTTTAAACAGTTCACTTCTTGAGTCAGTAGCAGCACTGGTAATTTGATCCTAGAGCGGGGATGTCTGATTCTGCTGTGTGATGCATTGCAAAAGAGTTAGCAGAAGAAGAACTCACTCACTCTAGGATCGTATTACCAGTGCTGCTGCAGACTCAGGAAGTGAACTGTTCCAAACGAATCAGTTCAGTCTAGTGATGAACTTAACTTATTCGTACAGTTCAGTGAAAAGAACCAATTTAATAGAACGATTCACGAACTGGACATCACTATTTGGCCTTTGATCGATCAAACTTTTTCTCTTTGGTGTGTTCTTTCTATTATTGCATTAATTTGCATATCAAATGTCTCAAACTGCAATTATTAGCTAAGGTGACAGGATTTTCAAATTGAAATCCGGGGACATTTTTTTTTATTATTATTGGCAATGGCAAAAAAACTATTTTATTAGAATATTTTCCACAAATTATATATGCAGTGTATTTGGTATGTATTTATTGGGTGATTGTATGATATATACGTTATTTCTCACATAGAAAGGGGGAGACGGAGAGACGCAAATCAGCCTTAGTGGGGGGATAGGGAGAAACGATACCTGCTTTGAAATTGTACATAAGTAAAGATAAAATATAGATTCAGCCGACACAAAAACAAACAACACAATAAACATACAAGAACCGAGCGTGGCTGCAGAATCCCCTGCGAAAACAATTACTGTACTGGAAATTGGGGAAATCTGGTCACCCCAATAACAATGTACGTTACAAACTCTAAATATTAATTCAATGTGTTTAGCATGTTTAAAGGGATAGAAAGGTCAAAATTAAAATGTGCATGAATGCAATTCAGTTTTAAACGTGAAATAGATTAGCAATTCAATGTGTAATTGAAGCATTTTTGCAATAATAATCTTCTAGCAAAAGGTATTACTGTTTTTCTGAGGCATACGCACATATCCTGCAAGACTCTTTTACACCCGTAATATCAGAGATAATTTCTGCCAAACCGGGTCCAAACAAGGTGCCCTTGTAAGGAATCGCTAGAAGCTTGACTTTAGAGGAAACGCTTGCAGACCAGGATTTCAACCATAACGCAGCAAAACTAGAAGTTTTAGCTCCTAGTTTAACAACCTATAAAATGGAATCTGTAAAAAAGGAATTGGCCATATCTTGAATTTCATCCAGAGAATCAGACAAGGCGTCGGACCAATAAGATTCCGCACTAGTCACAATGGCAATACACACAGCAGGTTGCCATTGGAGAACTTGATGAACATAAATCTTTTTCAAATAAGCCTCCAGCTTCTTGTCCATTGGATTAAATTATTTTAAAGCAAAGGGGAAATGAAAAAACTGCTGAAATAGAAAATTCAGCCTTACTTTCAGTTTATACTTGTATTGTTTTATCAAGTAAAAATGTGTCAGAAAATAAAGCCTAATAAAAACATTTTACCCTTTCTTTTTAAAAGAGTTTAAATGTTAGTCTCACACATGCTACAGTACCTGCTTCATGCCCCAGTGTAACCCATACAACAGGATTATGTATGTCCAAAAAAAAAGTAGTGTCTTTTAAGTGCATGGTCTCCCCAACTGGAAGAAAAAGCACTTACCTGCTCTGCTGTCTGGCATATAGACAGTTATGAGAAGACCACAGAGACCTTTCAAAAAGAAAGAACTTTCTAAACTAGGGCAGCAATTGTTAGGAAAACGCAGTAAGTACCTCTTTACAAGTTCCTAACTGCTTTAAAGCCACCACTATCCGACTGCAAGGAATGACGTGAAATACGGCTATACCCCAAAACTTGCTTGTAGATGAAATCAAAATTTTTCTTCAGGAACCTAAACTTCACCTCCTCCATGCACCAAAGGCAAAGAAAAGGACTGGGGGTTGTGGGTAAGGGAGTGATACTTAGCAATTTAATTGTGGTGCTCTGCCTCCTCCTGCTGGCCAGGAGTGATATTCCCAACAGTAGTTACTTAAGCCGTGGACTCACAATATCTTAGGAAAGAAATTCAATGGTGCACCATATCTTAGGAAAGAAATTCAATGGTGCACAGGTGTATTTCAATTTGAAAAAATAATCATTTCTCCAACATTGGTGTGTCCGGTCCACGGCGTCATCCATAACTTGTGGGAATATTCTCTTCCCCAACAGGAAATGGCAAAGAGCACAGCAAAAGCTGTCCATATAGTCCCTCCTAGGCTCCGCCCACCCCAGTCATTCTCTTTGCCGTTGCACAGGCAGCATCTCCACGGAGATGGTGAAGAGTATGTGGTGTTTAGTTATAGTTTTTTTATTCTACTATCAAGAGTTTGTTATTTTAAAATAGTGCTGGTATGTACTATTTACTCTGAAACAGAAAAAGATGAAGAGTTCTGTTTGTGAGAGGAATATGATTTTAGCAGCAGTAACTAAAATCGTTTGCTGTTTCCACATAGGACTGTTGAGATGAAATAACTTCAGTTGGGGGAAACAGTTGGCAGACTTTTCTGCTTAAGGTATGACTAGCCATATTTCTAACAAGACTGTGTAATGCTGGAAGGCTGTCATTTCCCCTCATGGGGACCGGTAAGCCATTTTCTTAGTCTCAAACAGAATAAAGGGCTTAATATGGGCTATAAAACTGGTAGACACTTTTATGGGCTAGATCGATTGCTTTATTTGGGCATTTTATACAGCTTGATGTTGAAATTCACACTTTATAAACTTTGGGGAACGTTTTTTTTTACGTCAGGCACTGGTTTAGTCACCTTTCCAGTCAGGAAGGGCCTTCCCTGTAGTAGGCTGAGCCTCATTTTCGCGCCATTACTGTGCAGTTACTTTTGAGAGCAGGACATGCAGCTGCATGTGTGTGGGTCTGAAAGTAGTTGAAAAGGTTCCTAGAAGGCTTCATTTGGTATCGTATACCCCCCTGGGTTTGGTAAAGTTGCAGCAAAGGCTGTAGCTGGGACTGTAGAGGGGTTAAAACTGTAACCGGCTCCGGTTTCCTCATTTTAAGGGTTAAAGGTCTGAAATGTGGGGTGCAATGCTTTGAATGCTTTAAGACACTGTGGTGAAAATTTGGTTAAATTTTAACAATTCCTTCATAGTTTTTCACATATTCAGTAATAAAGTATGCCCTGTTTAAAATTTAAAGAGACAGTAACGGTTTTGTTTTAAAACGGTTTTTTGTACTTTATTGACAAGTTTAAGCCTGTTTAACATGTCTGTACCTTCAGATAAACTATGTTCTGTATGTATGGAAGCCAATGTGTCTCCCCCTTCAAAATTGTGTGATAATTGTGCCATAGCGTCCAAACAAAGTAAGGACAGTACTGCCACAGATAGTAAAGTTGCCCAAGATAATTCATCAGATGAAGGGAGTAGACATAGTTCTACATCATCTCCTTCTGTGTCTACACCAGTTTTGCCCACGCAGGAGACCCCTAGTACTTCTAGCGCGCCAATGCTTGTTACTATGCAACAATTGACGGCAGTAATGGATAACTCCATAGCAAATATTTTATCCAAAATGCCTGCATTTCAGAGAAAGCGCGATTGCTCTGTTTTAAACACTGTAGAGCAGGAGGGCGCTGATGATAATTGCTCTGTCATACCCTCACATCAATCTGAACTGGCCATGAGGGAGGTTTTGACAGATGGGGAAATTTCAGATTCAGGTAGAATTTCTCAACAGGCAGAACCTAATGTTGTGACATTTAAATTTAAATTAGAGCATCTCCGCGCACTGCTTAAGGAGGTGTTATCTACTCTGGATGATTGTGACAACCTGGTCATTCCAGAAAAATTGTGCAAGATGGACAAGTTTCTAGAGGTTCCGGTGCACCCCGACGCTTTTCCTATACCCAAGCGGGTGGCGGACATAGTGAATAAGGAGTGGGGAGAAGCCCGGCATACTTTTGTCCCCCCTCCTATATTTAAGAAATTATTTCCTATGGTCGACCCCAGAAAGGACTTATGGCAGACAGTCCCTAAGGTCGAGGGGGCAGTTTCTACACTCGCCAAGCGCACTACTATTCCTATCGAGGATAATTGTGCTTTCAAAGATCCTATGGATAAAAAATTGGAGGGTTTGCTTAAAAAGATTTTTGTACAGCAAGGTTACCTCCTGCAACCTATTTCGTGCATTATTCCTGTCACTACAGCAGCATGGTTCTGGTTTGAGGAACTAGAAAAGTCGCTCAGTAGAGAGACTCCGTATGAGGAGGTTATGGACAGAGTTCACGCACTTAAGTTAGCTAATTCCTTTATTTTAGATGCCGCTTTGCAGTTAGCTAGATTAGCGGCGAAAAATTCAGGGTTTGCAATTGTGGCGCGCAGAGCGCTCTGGCTAAAGTCTTGGTCAGCGGATGTATCTTCCAAGACAAAATTGCTTAATATCCCCTTCAAGGGTAAAACCATTTTTTGGGCCAGAATTGAAAGAGATTATCTCAGACATCACTGGGGGTAAGGGCCACGCCCTCCCACAAGATAGGCCTTCAAAGCCAAGAATAAGTCTAATTTTCGTTCCTTTCGCAATTTCAGGAACGGACCGGCCTCCAACTCTGCAGCCTCTAGACAAGAGGGTAATGCTTCGCAAACCAAACCAGCTTGGAAACCGATGCAAGGCTGGAACAAGGGTAAGCAGGCCAAGAAGCCTGCTGCTGCTAAAAAAACAGCATGAAGGAGTAGCCCCCCGATCCGGGACCGGATCTAGTAGGGGGGCAGACTCTCTCTCTTCGCTCAGGCTTGGGCAAGAGATGTTCAGGATCCCTGGGCACTAGAAATAGTTTCTCAGGGTTATCTTCTGGAATTCAAGGAACTACCCCCAAGGGGAAGGTTCCACATGTCTCACTTATCTTCAAACCAAATAAAGAGACAGGCATTCTTACATTGTGTAGAAGACCTGTTAAAAATGGGAGTGATACACCCAGTTCCAACCGTGGAACAAGGAATGGGGTTTTACTCAAATCTGTTTGTAGTTCCCAAAAAAGAGGGAACTTTCAGACCAATTCTGGATTTAAAGATCCTAAACAAATTTCTCAGAGTGCCATCGTTCAAAATGGAAACTATTCGAACGATTTTACCTACAATCCAGGAGGGTCAATTTATGACTACCGTGGATCTAAAGGATGCGTATCTACATATTCCTATCCACAAAGATCATCATCAGTTCCTAAGGTTCGCCTTTCTGGACAAACATTACCAGTTTGTGGCTCTCCCATTCGGGCTAGCCACTGCTCCAAGGATTTTCACAAAGGTACTCGGGTCCCTTCTAGCGGTTCTAAGACCAAGGGGCATTGCAGTGGCACCTTACTTCGACGACATTCTGATACAAGTGTCGTCTCTTTCAAAGGCAAAGGCTCACACAGACATCGTTCTGGCCTTTCTCAGATCTCACGGATGGAAAGTGAACATAGAAAAAAGTTCCCTGTCTCCGTCGACAAGAGTTCCTTTCTTGGGGACAATAATAGATTCTTTAGAAATGAAGATTTTCCTGACAGATGTCAGAAAGTCAAAACTTCTAAACGCTTGTCTAGTTCTTCACTCTGTTCCACGTCCTTCCATAGCTCAGTGCATGGAAGTTGTAGGGTTGATGGTTGCAGCAATGGACATAGTTCCTTTTGCGCAAATTCATCTAAGACCATTACAACTGTGCATGCTGAAACAGTGGAATGGGGACTATACAGACTTGTCTCCAGTGATTCAAGTAGATCAGAAGACCAGAGACTCACTCCGTTGGTGGCTAACCCAGGACCACCTGTCCCAGGGAATGAGCTTCTGCAGACCAGAGTGGGTCATCGTCACGACCGACGCCAGTCTAGAGGGCTGGGGCGCGGTCTGGGACTCCCTGAAAGCTCAGGGGCTATGGTCTCGGGAAGAGTCTCTTCTCCCGATAAACATTCTGGAACTGAGAGCGATATTCAATACTCTCAGGGCTTGGCCTCAACTAGCAAAGGCCAGATTCATAAGATTCCAATCAGACAACATGACGACTGTTGCTTACATCAACCATCAGGGGGGAACAAGGAGTTCCCTGGCGATGAGAGAAGTGACCAAAATCATAAAATGGGCGGAGGATCACTCCTGCCACCTATCTGCGATCCACATCCCAGGAGTGGAAAACTGGGAGGCGGATTATCCGAGTCGTCAGACATTCCATCCGGGGGAGTAGGAACTCCACCCGGAGATTTTTGCCCAGTTGACTCAATTATTGGGCATTCCAGACATGGATCTGATGGCGTCTCGTCAGAACTTCAAGGTTCCTTGCTACGGGTCCAGATCCAGGGATCCCAAGGCGACTCTAGTGGATGCATTAGTAGCGCCTTGGACCTTCAACCTAGCTTATGTGTTTCCACCGTTTCCTCTCATTCCCAGGCTGGTAGCCAGGATCAAGCAGGAGAGGGCCTCGTGGATCTTGATAGCTCCTGCGTGGCCACGCAGGACTTGGTATGCAGACCTGGTGAATATGTCATCGGCTCCACCATGGAAGCTACCTTTGAGACAGGATCTTCTAGTACAAGGTCCATTCGAACATCCAAATCTAGTTTCCCTTCAGCTAACGGCTTGGAAATTGAACGCTTGATTTTATCTAAGCGTGGGTTTTCGGATTCTGTAATAGATACTCTGATACAAGCCAGAAAACCTGTAACTAGAAAGATTTACCATAAAATATGGAAAAGATATATCTGTTGGTGTGAATCCAAGGGATTCTCATGGAGTAAGATCAAAATTCCTAGGATCCTTTCCTTTCTCCAAGAAGGTTTGGATAAGGGATTATCAGCGAGTTCTCTAAAGGGACAGATTTCTGCTTTATCTGTCTTATTACACAAACGACTGGCAGCTGTGCCTGATGTTCAAGCTTTTGTTCAGGCTTTGGTCAGGATCAAGCCTGTTTACAGACCTTTGACTCCTCCCTGGAGTCTAAATTTAGTTCTTTCAGTTCTTCAAGGGGTTCCATTTGAACCTCTACATTCCATAGATATCAAGATGTTATCTTGGAAAGTTCTGTTTTTGGTTGCTATTTCTTCTGCTAGAAGAGTTTCTGAGTTATCTGCTTTGCAGTGTAATCCGCCCTATCTGGTGTTCCATTCAGATAAGGTTGTTTTGCGTACTAAACCTGGTTTCCTTCCAAAGGTTGTTTCCAACAAGAATATTAACCAGGAAATAGTTGTGCCTTCTTTGTGTCCGAATCCAGTTTCAAAGAAGGAACGTTTGTTACACAATTTAGATGTAGTTCGTGCTTTAAAGTTCTATTTAGAAGCAACAAAGGATTTCAGACAAACGTCTACTCTGTTTGTCGTTTATTCTGGCAAGAGGAGAGGTCAAAAAGCTACTGCTACCTCTCTTTCCTTTTGGCTGAAAAGCATCATCCGATTGGCTTACAAGACTGCCGGACGGCAGCCTCCTGAACGCATCACAGCTCACTCTACTAGGGCTGTGGCTTCCACATGGGCCTTCAAAGAACGAGGCTTCTGTTGATCAGATATGTAAGGCAGCAACCTGGTCTTCCCTGCACACTTTTGCCAAATTCTACAAATTTGATACTTTTGCTTCTTCGGGAGGCTATTTTTGGGAGAAAGGTTTTGCAAGCCGTGGTGCCTTCCGTTTAGGTAACCTGATTGGCTCCCTCCCTTCATCCGTGTCCTAAAGCTTTGGTATTGGTTCCCACAAGTTATGGATGACGCCGTGGACCCGGACACACCAATGTTGAAGAAAACAGAATTATGCTTACCTGATAAATTACTTTCTCCAACGGTGTGTCCGGTCCACAGCCCGCCCTGGTTTTTTAATCAGGTTTGATGAATTTCTTTCTTTAACTACAGTCACCACGGCACCCCTATAGTTTCTCCTGTTTTTTTCTCCTGTCCGTCGGTCGAATGACTGGGGTGGGCGGAGCTAGGAGGGACTATATGGACAGCTTTTGCTGTGCTCTTTGCCAATTCCTGTTGGGGAAGAGAATATTCCCACAAGTTATGGATGACGCCGTGGACCGGACACACCGTTGGAGAAAGTAATTTATCAGGTAAGCATAAATTCTGTTTTTTACAAGATACTTCCATTAGCAAAAATGCTTCTAGTATAAGTTATTACTGTGTTTGTGTGTGTGTGCTTATTCAGCAGCATACACACATCTACTGTATGGGCCCATGGACCAGAATTCAAATGCCACACCTCAACGAATATGCGGTGGCTTATATAATACAAATTATGTCTTCACTGCCCCCTCTCTGTGCAGGCATTGTGTTGGAATACTGGTTCACAGGCCCTCACATCATATGTGCGTATGCAGTTGAAAAGAGTAATATCTTTTACTAGAAGTATTTTTGCTAATGGAAATATAGTGCAAAAATGCTTCTAGTAAAATTCAATTTTGATCTTTCTATCCCTTTAAAAAAAAAATTACCTTTTCAAATATTGGTAATATCAAGATAAATCTTAGCAAGATATCATAATATTTCATGTATTGGTTTGTTGTAGCCTATATTATGAAATGTAGCATTATCATTTGTTTACTGCAGACACTGTAATTTGTATATTTTAGCTGTTTTGTGTGACATTTCTCAGTGCTGTGGCCATCTTTTGTGTTTTATGAAATGTAGCATTATAAGTCTGCTAAATACTTACGTTTGTCTAAAATATATATAGTATTACTTACCTACTGATAGAGTTTTGAATGCTTGTCTTGTAGTATCAAATGTTTGTACAATATAAAATGTGTCCATGATATGTAATGCTGGCATTTTTTTTATCTGTCTGTCTATCTCTGTTTCTTTGGGGCACAACAGAGTTAAAATGGTTACAAAATCCCTTTATTAAGAGGATATAAACATATTGCTGATAGCAGAGGGGAAAAACTAAAATAAGCTTTTTAAAAACACCATTTATAGTATAAAAGTGGTTAAAAGGGATCAACTTAGGCTATACAAAAAAACCCATAAATTATGCTTACCTGATAATTTTCTTTTCTTCTGATGGAAAGAGTCCACAGCTGCATTCATTACTTTTGGGAAAGAAGAACCTGTCCACCAGGAGGAGTAAAAGACACCCCAGACAAAGGCTTAAATACTCCTCCCATTCCCCTCATCCCCCAGTCATTCTGCCGAGGAACAGGGAACAGTAGAAGAAATATCAGGGTGAAAGGTGCCAGAAGAATAAAATATGGACTGCCCACATAAAAATTACGGGTGAGGAGCTGTGGACTCTTTCCATCAGAAGAAAAGAAAATTATCAGGTAAGCATAATTTATGTTTTTCGTCTTAAATGGAAAGAGTCAACAGGTGCCTTCATTACTTTTGGGAAAACAATACACAAGCTATAGAGGACACTGAATGCCAAGACTGGAGGGTACAATAAGCGGCCCATTTTGAGGGCACCAAGCTGAAACCACTGCCCACAAAAAAAACATAATTTATGCTTACCTGATAAATTTATTTCTCTCTTGTAGTGTATCCAGTCCACGGATCATCCATTACTTGTGGGATATTCTCCTTCCCAACAGGAAGTTGCAAGAGGATCACCCACAGCAGAGCTGCTATATAGCTCCTCCCCTCACTGCCATATCCAGTCATTCGACCGAAACAAGCCGAGAAAGGAGAAACCATAGGGTGCAGTGGTGACTGTAGTTTAATTAAAATTTAGACCTGCTTGAAAAGGACAGGGCGGGCCGTGGACTGGATACACTACAAGAGAAATAAATTTATCAGGTAAGCATAAAATTATGTTTTCTCTTGTTAAGTGTATCCAGTCCACGGATCATCCATTACTTGTGGGATACCAATACCAAAGCTAAAGTACACGGATGATGGGAGGGACAAGGCAGGAACTTAAACGGATGGAACCACTGCCTGTAGAACCTTTCTCCCAAAAACAGCCTCCGAAGAAGCAAAAGTATCAAATTTGTAAAATTTGGAAAAAGTATGAAGGAAGACCAAGTTGCAGCCTTGCAAATCTGTTCAACAGAGGCCTCATTTTTTAAAGGCCCAGGTGGGAAGCCACAGCTCTAGTAGAATGAGCTGTAATCCTTTCAGGAGGCTGCTGTCCAGCAGTCTCATAGGCTAAACGGATTATACTCCGAAGCCCAAAAAGAAAGAGAGGTTGCCGAGGCCTTCTGACCTCTCCTCTGTCCAGAGTAAACAACATAAATTTCAAGAAACTCCAGCCACCAATTTCTTTAAAAGACCTTTATTCATTTGTCATGGGTCCCATTGATAATACAACGTTTCAAGCCAGCATTAGGCTCTTAGTCATGTTATCAATGGGACCCATGACAAAAGAATAAAGGTCTTTTAAAGAAATTGGTGGCTGGAGTTTCTTGAAATTTATGGACTTTCGTGAGACTTGGCAAGTCTGTTGCTCCGTGCCCCACTGAAAGAGGAAAATTGGTGTGCTGTTTTCCATTATTTTGATTCTACAGAGTAAACAACAAACAGGTTAGATGTTTGGCGAAAATCTTTAGTAGCCTGTAAGTAAAACTTCAAGGCACGGACTACGTCTAGATTATGCAAAAGACGTTCCTTCTTTGAAGAAGGATTAGGACATAATGATGGAACAACAATCTCTTGATTGATATTCTTGTTAGAAACCACCTTAGGTAAAAACCCAGGTTTTGTACGCAGAACAACTTTATCTGAATGAAAGATCAGATAAGGAGAATCACAATGTAAGGCAGATAACTCAGAGACTCTTCGAGCCGAGGAAATAGCCATCAGAAAAAGAACTTTCCATGAAAGAAGTTTGATATCAATAGAATGAAGGGGTTCAAACGGAACCCCTTGAAGAACTTTAAGAACCAAGTTTAAGCTCCCATGGAGGAGCAACAGGTTTAAACACAGGCTTAATTCTAACTAAAGCCTGACAAATGCCTGAATGTCTGGAACTTCTGCAGACGCTTGTGTAAAAGAATAGACAGAGCAGAAATCTGTCCCTTTAAAGAACTAGCTGATAATCCTTTGTCCAAACCCTCTTGGAGGAAGGACAATATCCTAGGAATCCTAACCCTACTCCATGAGTAATTCTTGGATTCTCACCAATGAAGATATTTACGCCATATCTTATGGTAAATTTTCCTGGTGACAGGCTTTCGTGCCTGTATTAAGGTATCAATTACTGACTCGGAGAAGCCACGCTTTGATAGGATCAAGCGTTCAATCTCCATGCAGTCAGTCTCAGAGAAAGTAGATTCGGATGATTGAAAGGACCTTGTATTAGAAGGTCTTGTCTCAGAGGCAGAGTCCATGGTGGAAAGGATGACATGTCCACTAGGTCTGCATACCAGGTCCTGCGTGGCCACGCAGGCGCTATCAATATCACCGATGCTCTTTCCTGTTTGATTTTGGCAATCAGACGAGGGAGCAGAGGAAACGGTGGAAACACATAAGCCAGGTTGAAGAACCAAGGAGCTGCTAGAGCATCTATCAGTGCCGCTTCTGGGTCCCTGGACCTGGATCCATAACAAGGAAGCTTGGCGTTCTGGCGAGACGCCATGAGATCCAATTCTGGTTTGCCCCAACGGAGAACCAATTGAGCAAACACCTCCGGATGGAGTTCCCATTCCCCCGGACGAAAAGTCTGACGACATAGAAAATCCGCCTCCCAGTTCTCTACACCTGGGATATGGATCGCTGGCAGGTGGCAAGAGTGAGTCTCTGCCCAGCGAATTATCTTGGAGACTTCTGACATCGATAGGGAACTCCTGGTTCCACCTTGATGGTTGATGTAAGCCACAGTCGTGATGTTGTCCGACTGAAATCCGATGAACCTCAGTGTTGCTACCTGAGGCCAAGCCAGAAGAGCATTGAATATTGCTCTTAACTCCAGAATATTTATTGGGAGGAGTTTCTCCTCCTGAGTCCATGAACCCTGAGCCTTCAGGGAGTTCCAGTCTGCACCCCAACCTAGAAGGCTGGCATCTGTTGTTACAATTGTCCAATCTGGTCTGCGAAAGGTCATACCCTTGGACAGATGGGCCCGAGATAACCACCAGAGAAGAGAATCTCTGGTTTCCTGATCCAGATTTAGTAGAGGGGACAAATCTGTGTAATCCCCATTCCACTGACTGAGCATGCATAATTGCAGCGGTCTGAGATGCAGGCGCGCAAATGGCACTATGTCAATCGCCGCTACCATTAAGCCGATTACTTCCATGCACTGAGCCACCGTGGGGCGCGGACTGGAGTGAAGAACACGGCAAGCATTTAGAAGTTTTGATAACCTGGACTCCGTCAGGTAAATTTTCATTTCTACAGAATCTATTAGAGTCCCTAGGAAGGAAAGCCTTGTGAGAGGAGATAGAGAACTCTTTTCTTCGTTCACTTTCCACCCATGCGACCTCAGGAATGCCAGAACTATCTCTGTATGAGATTTGGCAATTTGAAAGCTTGACACCTGTATCAGGATATCGTCCAGGTAAGGAGCCACCGCTATGCCTCGCGGTCTTAGGACCGCCAGAAGTGAGCCCAGAACCTTTGTAAAAATTCTTGGGGCTGTAGCCAACCCGAATGGAAGAGCTACAAATTGGTATGCCTGTCTAGAATAGCAAACCTCAGGAACTGATGATGATTCTTGTGAATCGGAATGTGAAGGTCGGCATCCTTTAAGTCCACTGTGGTCATGTACTGACCCTCTTGGATCATGGGTAAAATGGTTCGAATAGTTTCCATCTTGAATGACGGAACTCTGAGGAATTTGTTTAGGATCTTTAAATCCAAAATTGGTCTGAAGGTTCCCTCTTTTTTTGGGAACCACAAACAGATTGGAATAAACCCCTGTCCTTGTTCCGTCCGCGGAACTGGATGGATCACTCCCATTACAAGGAGATCTTGTACGCAGCTTAGGAATGCCTCTTTCTTTATCTGGTTTGCAGATAATCTTGAAAGGTGAAATCTCCCTTGTGGAGGAGAAGCTTTGAAGTCCAGAAGATATCCCTGAGATATAATCTCCAACGCCCAGGGATCCTGAACATCTCTTGCCCACGCCTGGGCGAAGAGAGAGAGTCTGCCCCCTACTAGATCCGTTGTCGGATAGGGGGCCGCTCCTTCATGCTGTCTTAGAGGCAGCAGCAGGCTTTCTGGCCTGCTTGCCTTTGTTCCAGGACTGGTTAGGTTTCCAGGCCTGCTTGGATTGAGCAAAAGTTCCCTCTTGTTTTGAAGCAGAGGAAGTTGATGCTGCACCTGCCTTGAAATTTCGAAAGGCACGAAAATTAGACTGTTTGGCCTTTGATTTGGCCCTGTCCTGAGGAAGGATATGACCCTTACCTCCAGTAATGTCAGCAATAATTTCTTTCAAACCAGGCCCAAATAAGGTCTGCCCCTTGAAAGAAATGAGGAATGTTGAGTAATTTAGACTTTGAAGTCACATCAGCTGACCAGGATTTGAGCCATAGCGCCCTACGCGCCTGGATGGGGAATCCGGAATTCTTAGCCGTTAGTTTAGTCAAATGAACAATGGCATCAGAAACAAATGAGTTAGCTAGCTTAAGAGTTCTAAGCTTGTCAACAATTTCAGTCAATGGAGCTGTATGGATGGCCTCTTCCAGGGCCTCAAACCATAATGCCGCCGCAGCAGTGACAGGCGCAATGCATGCAAGGGGCTGTAAAATAAAACCTTGTTGAATAAACATTTTCTTAAGGTAACCCTCTAATTTTTTATCCATTGGATCTGAAAAAGCACAACTGTCCTCAACCGGGATAGTGGTACGCTTTGCTAAAGTAGAAACTGCTCCCTCCACCTTAGGGACAGTCTGCATAAGTCCCATGTAGTGGCATCTATTGGAAACATTTTTCTAAATATAGGAGGTGGGGAAAAGGGCACACCGGGCCTATCACACTCCTTACTAATAATTTCTGTAAGCCTTTTAGGTATTGGAAAAACATCAGTACTCACCGGCACTGCATAGTATTTATCCAGCCTACACAATTTCTCTGGCACTGCAATTGTGTCACAGTCATTCAGAGCAGCTAATACCTCCCCAAGCAATACACAGAGGTTCTCAAGCTTAAATTTAAAATTAGAAATCTCTGAATCAGGTCTCCCCGATTCAGAGACGTCACCCACAGACTGAAGCTCTCCATCCTCAGGTTCTGCATATTGTGACGCAGTATCAGACATGGCTCTTACAGCATCTACGTGCTCTGTATCTCGTCTAACCCCAGAGCTATCGCGCTTGCCCCTCAATTCAGGCAATCTGGATAAAACCTCTGACAGGGTATTATTCATGATTGCAGCCATGTCCTGCAAAGTAATCGCTGATGGGCGTCCCTGATGTACTTGCGCCATATTAGCGTGCGTCCCTTGAGCGGGAGGCAAAGGGTCCGACACATGGGGAGAGTTAGTCGGCATAACTTCCCCCTCGACAGACCCCTCTGGTGACAATTCTTTTATAGATAAAGACTGATCTTTACTGTTTAAGGTGAAATCAATACATTTAGTACACATTCTCCTATGGGGCTCCACCATGGCTTTTAAACATAATGAACAAGTATCCTCTGTTTCAGACATGTTTGTACAGACTAGCAATGAGACTAGCAAGCTTGGAAAACACTTTAAAGCAAGTTAACAAGTAATATAAAAAACATTACTGTGCCTTTAAGAGAAACAAATTTTGACAAAATTTGAAATAACAGTGAAAAAAGGCAGTTACATACACTGTAAAAATTTTGTTAGTGTAACAAGTCAGCAGAGCATTGCACCCACTTGCAAATGGATGATTAACCCCTTAATAACAAAAACAGAATAATAAATGACAAAAAACGTTTTTTAAACACATTCACAACAACTGCCACAGTCTACTGTGATTGTTACCCTGCTCAAACACGACTTTGAAGCCTTTTGAGCCCTTCAGAGATGTCCTGTATCATGCAGAGGGAAGCTGAATGTCTCTGTCAGTATTTTTATCTGCACAGAAAAGCACTAAAATAGGCCCTTCCCACTCATATTGCAACAGTGGAAAGCCTGTTACTAGACAAAAATCAAGCCAGCCATGTGGAAAAAAACTAAGCCCCAATAAGTTTCGTCACCAAACATATATAAAAACGATTAACATGCCAGCAAACGTTTTATATTACACTTTTATAAGAGTATGTATC
This sequence comes from Bombina bombina, assembly GCF_027579735.1. Taxonomy (NCBI): domain Eukaryota; kingdom Metazoa; phylum Chordata; class Amphibia; order Anura; family Bombinatoridae; genus Bombina; species Bombina bombina. Next base: position 1,139,648,192 of record NC_069502.1, read on the forward strand.
TCTGTTAATAAGCCTGATACCAGTCGCTATCCCTGCATTTAAGGCTTAACTTACATTAATCCGGTATCAGCAGCATTTTTCTAGCAAATTCCATCCCTAGAAATATGTTAACTGCACATACCTTATTACAGGAAAACCTGCACACTATTCCCCCTCTGAAGTTAACTCACTCCTCAGAATATGTGAGAACAGCAAAGGATCTTAGTTACTTCTGCTAAGATCATAGAAATCACAGGCAGATTCTTCTTCTAATGCTGCCTGAGATGAAACAGTACACTCTGGTACCATTTAAAAATAACAAACTTTTGATTGAAGTTAAAAAACTAACTATAATACACCACTCTCCTCTTACTACGTCCATCTTTGTTGAGAGTTGCAAGAGAATGACTGGATATGGCAGTGAGGGGAGGAGCTATATAGCAGCTCTGCTGTGGGTGATCCTCTTGCAACTTCCTGTTCCTGTTGGGAAGGAGAATATCCCACAAGTAATGGATGATCCGTGGACTGGATACACTTAACAAGAGAAATCCCAGCTTCGTCCGAAGCCCAGAAACTTTGAAAGGAAAAGCCCGAGGACACTGACCCGCAGGTAGTTCAGAGCCTAGCTACAGACCGTAAAATCGGACTAAAAACTGAGCCAACAGGCCTCCAGGAGACACCATTGCCAACAGTCGGTCGCTCCCCACTCACCCCTCACTAAAGAAGGGAACACCAGCCTAAAACTCCCAAAGAGATTGGGCAAGAAAAGCCAAAGGAAAAAAGAACCAAAAGGTCACAAGATCCATAAAAGGAAAACCCCCCAGAGCGAGCCCAGCTCACAAGGGACCAAATGGGTCCCGACAGACAAGGGGAGACTACGCCTAGACCAGGAGAACCGGAGGTATAAGACCAGGCATAGAAACAGAGAACACTTTCTCTCAAACGTCATGCAAAAGCACCAAAAGGCAACAGAAGACGGAATCCTCACATAGTTCGAACTTAGAACACTGAAGTATTCCGCTACAAAAAACGTGTTGTAACAGACCCAGATGAAAACCTTGAGTCAAGAACACGCCCCCATCCTCAGGATGACACAGGGAATACTTGCTGAGAGCAAAAGCGGCCAGCAAAAGAACAGATTGCAAAAGACAACTCCCACACAGAGGGCACACTCTAGGCAATCCAAGTTGCCAGACCTACCCACAGGTCTACCAAAAAAGGGGAAATCATAACATCCACGAGGTCCCCCAAGAAAGAGAAATGACACCCAGAACCCAAGGTGGAGCAATCCTAGACCCTCAGCTTGTAAGCATAGGGAGCTAGCTAGCTACTATGCCCACCTAGATCCTGGAGATGACAACGTCTCTCAGAACCCACTCCCAGCTGGGCCAGCCCCAGCAATGGCAGGTCTGAAACAGGGTAACAGAAGAACCCCAAAACCAGCTCAAAAACAAGCAGAAGAATGGCCACAGCCAATCCAACAGAGCATGGGAGCAATCCGACTCCTTTAGAACAGACAACAGAACCATAGACCCAAAGGATCTAGCAAAAAGGTCCAACTTAGCCTTGACATGGAGCCAGCAAGACTCCAAATGGAACGTAACCCAGGGAGAAAATCCCTCTCAGCTAGGGAAACTCACAGGTCCCATCTCCTGAACCAGGAGAAGCCTTAAGAAAAGGACCACATCTCCATAAAAAGGAGACTACGCTCTCACCCAAGAAGGGGAAAAGGCTAAAAGGCAGCACCTTCCACAAGCCACAGGTTAAAGGAGAGATCAATCCCCAACTCAAAAGCCCTGTTGAAATTGATTCCCCTAAAAACTAGCCTGCTAACATGCAACCACTGTGCATTAGTAGCAGCAGTGACACTGCAAGTCCATTCACCTGCAGAACAGTGAATTTAATGGTTACTACAGCAAGCTGACCAAGGGAAACCGCCTAAGGTGCAACACAACCCCAACAAGCAACGACACTCAGAAAACCTGGCCAACCAAGACCAGGTCAAGTAATACAAGTAAAAAGTATATAGCCCAAGTTTCCAAGAACTGGGGAACTCCGAACCAACCCTGGAGCCTAAAGGTCCGGTAACAACCCACAACGAGATCCACAAGGGAAAATGCTGAATGAAACCCAGCAACCAGAAGCCCCATGGAGAATAGGTCCGAACCCCCAACTGTTTAGACAAACAATACCCGCAAACTTAACACCCTGTCTGAATAACAACCCAGACCACAGGGGATACTCATGCAATATCCAGATCAACCCGGATAACGAGAAAAACTTGCAAGTCCCGACCTAAGGAAGAGACCACCCCTTGCCGAAGTCCCACTCTCCAAGGAGCCAAGGCTGTAAAAGTCGTAGAACGATGCTAGAGCTTCTAAACTCACCAACAGCCTTAGGACAATAAGGCAAGGGGATACCTCAAGGTAAAAACCACCCGAGCAAAGGCTAGTCTCCACATTACCTCCGTACAAGCGGATGATGACAAGGAGAAAGGGGCGCAAACCAACCCCAGTTCCCGGAGGAAGCCCAAGCAAAACCAAGGAGACCACGCTCCAATGTCCCTAACAGGGAACAAACATCTCCCAGGCTCCTAAAAGGAGACCTAACATGGAGACCACAAAGGAAGACCAAAAAGTCTCAGAAAAGCAACTAGACAGTACACAGTCGATGTGCAATAGCTGCAGCTGGTTATATTCTGCAACCCAACTGCTGCAAGGCAGCTGAACTACCCTACAAACTACTAGCTGCTGAGGACCAAGTCCAATGACAATCCTTGAGCCTCAAGAAAAAGGCCAAACCGCTCAGGCGAGAAGAAGGCACTAAGCCCTCCAACTCTCCACCACGTGGGAGAGGAACTCTAGGGTCCAAAATACCAGGCGCCATAGGGAATGATGCAGCGGAAACTCCATTGACCAAGTCATCCAAATTGATGGCTATAAGGACTGAGATAATCCTTCCTGCCTTGTAGACCCATAGGTCCTCTAGAATGCTTAGTTGAATGTAAAACAAATAACATGAGCACTCGGCACCTCGACCGGACCAGCCAATCAGAACCGCGCTCCCAGTGTCTGAGCAGCCACAAGACAGAACTGAACCCAACATGACCAGCCTGCACCCGGGTCCTAACCGTCAAGCCGCATAAATCCTCCCTCAGAGGGGAAGAAGGGAAAAACATAATTTATGTAAGAACTTACCTGATAAATTCATTTCTTTCATATTAACAAGAGTCCATGAGCTAGTGACGTATGGGATATACATTCCTACCAGGAGGGGCAAAGTTTCCCAAACCTTAAAATGCCTATAAATACACCCCTCACCACACCCACAAATCAGTTTAACGAATAGCCAAGAAGTGGGGTGATAAGAAAAAAAGTGCGAAGCATATAAAATAAGGAATTGGAATAATTGTGCTTTATACAAAAAAATCATAACCACCACAAAAAAGGGTGGGCCTCATGGACTCTTGTTAATATGAAAGAAATGAATTTATCAGGTAAGTTCTTACATAAATTATGTTTTCTTTCATGTAATTAACAAGAGTCCATGAGCTAGTGACGTATGGGATAATGACTACCCAAGATGTGGATCTTTCCACACAAGAGTCACTAGAGAGGGAGGGATAAAATAAAGACAGCCAATTCCTGCTGAAAATAATCCACACCCAAAATAAAGTTTAACAAAAAACATAAGCAGAAGATTCAAACTGAAACCGCTGCCTGAAGAACTTTTCTACCAAAAACTGCTTCAGAAGAAGAAATACATCAAAATGGTAGAATTTAGTAAAAGTATGCAAAGAGGACCAAGTTGCTGCTTTGCAGATCTGGTCAACCGAAGCTTCATTCCTAAACGCCCAGGAAGTAGATACTGACCTAGTAGAATGAGCTGTAATTCTTTGAGGCGGAATTTTACCCGACTCAACATAGGCAAGATGAATTAAAGATTTCAACCAAGATGCCAAAGAAATGGCAGAAGCTTTCTGGCCTTTCCTAGAACCGGAAAAGATAACAAATAGACTAGAAGTCTTACGGAAAGATTTCGTAGCTTCAACATAATATTTCAAAGCTCTAACAACATCCAAAGAATGCAACGATTTCTCCTTAGAATTCTTAGGATTAGGACATAATGAAGGAACCACAATTTCTCTACTAATGTTGTTGGAATTCACAACTTTAGGTAAAAATTCAAAAGAAGTTCGCAACACCGCCTTATCCTGATGAAAAATCAGAAAAGGAGACTCACAAGAAAGAGCAGATAATTCAGAAACTCTTCTAGCAGAAGAGATGGCCAAAAGGAACAAAACTTTCCAAGAAAGTAATTTAATGTCCAATGAATGCATACGGAGGAGCTTGAAGAGCTCCCAGAACCAAATTCAAACTCCAAGGAGGAGAAATTGACTTAATGACAGGTTTTATACGAACCAAAGCTTGTACAAAACAATGAATATCAGGAAGAATAGCAATCTTTCTGTGAAAAAGAACAGAAAGAGCGGAGATTTGTCCTTTCAAAGAACTTGCGGACAAACCCTTATCTAAACCATCCTGAAGAAACTGTAAAATTCTCGATATTCTAAAAGAATGCCAAGAAAAATGATGAGAAAGACACCAAGAAATATAAGTCTTCCAGACTCTATAATATATCTCTCGAGATACAGATTTACGAGCCTGTAACATAGTATTAATCACGGAGTCAGAGAAACCTCTTTGACCAAGAATCAAGCGTTCAATCTCCATACCTTTAAATTTAAGGATTTCAGATCCGGATGGAAAAAAGGACCTTGTGACAGAAGGTCTGGTCTTAACGGAAGAGTCCATGGTTGGCAAGATGCCATCCGGACAAGATCCGCATACCAAAACCTGTGAGGCCATGCCGGAGCTATTAGCAGAACAAACGAGCATTCCCTCAGAATCTTGGAGATTACTCTTGGAAGAAGAACTAGAGGCGGAAAGATATAGGCAGGATGATACTTCCAAGGAAGTGATAATGCATCCACTGCCTCCGCCTGAGGATCCCGGGATCTGGACAGATACCTGGGAAGTTTCTTGTTTAGATGAGAGGCCATCAGATCTATCTCTGGGAGCCCCCACATTTGAACAATCTGAAGAAATACCTCTGGGTGAAGAGACCATTCGCCCGGATGCAACGTTTGGCGACTGAGATAATCCGCTTCCCAATTGTCTACACCTGGGATATGAACCGCAGAGATTAGACAGGAGCTGGATTCCGCCCAAACCAAAATTCGAGATACTTCTTTCATAGCCAGAGGACTGTGAGTCCCTCCTTGATGATTGATGTATGCCACAGTTGTGACATTGTCTGTCTGAAAACAAATGAACGATTCTCTCTTCAGAAGAGGCCAAAACTGAAGAGCTCTGAAAACTGCACGGAGTTCCAAGATATTGATCGGTAATCTCACCTCCTGAGATTCCCAAACTCCTTGTGCCGTCAGAGATCCCCACACAGCTCCCCAACCTGTGAGACTTGCATCTGTTGAAATTACAGTCCAGGTCGGAAGAACAAAAGAAGCCCCCTGAATTAAACGAAGGTGATCTGTCCACCATGTTAGAGAGTGCCGAACAATCGGTTTTAAAGATATTAATTGATATATCTTCGTGTAATCCCTGCACCATTGGTTCAGCATACAGAGCTGAAGAGGTCGCATGTGAAAACGAGCAAAGGGGATCGCGTCCGATGCAGAAGTCATAAGACCTAGAATTTCCATGCATAAGGCTACCGAAGGGAATGATTGAGACTGAAGGTTTCGACAAGCTGTAATCAATTTTAGACGTCTCTTGTCTGTTAAAGACAGAGTCATGGACACTGAATCTATCTGGAAACCCAGAAAGGTTACCCTTGTTTGAGGAATCAAAGAACTTTTAGGTAAATTGATCCTCCAACCATGATCTTGAAGAAACAACACAAGTCGATTCGTATGAGACTCTGCTAAATGTAAAGACTGAGCAAGTACCAAGATATCGTCCAAATAAGGAAATACCACAATACCCTGTTCTCTGATTACAGACAGAAGGGCACCGAGAATCTTTGTGAAAATTCTTGGAGCTGTAGCAAGGCCAAACGGTAGAGCCACAAATTGGTAATGCTTGTCTAGAAAAGAGAATCTCAGGAACTGATAATGATCTGGATGAATCGGAATATGCAGATATGCATCCTGTAAATCTATTGTGGACATATAATTCCCTTGCTGAACAAAAGGCAATATAGTCCCTTACAGTTACCATCTTGAACGTTGGTATCCTTACATAACGATTCAATAATTTTAGATCCAGAACTGGTCTGAAGGAATTCTCCTTCTTTGGTACAATGAAGAGATTTGAATAAAACCCCATCCCCTGTTCCGGAACTGGAACTGGCATAATTACTCCAGCCAACTCTAGATCTGAAACACAATTCAGAAATGCTTGAGCTTTCACTGGATTTACTGGGACATGGGAAAGAAAAAATCTCTTTGCAGGAGGTCTCATCTTGAAACCAATTCTGTACCCTTCTGAAACAATGTTCTGAATCCAAAGATTGTGAACAGAATTGATCCAAATTTCTTTGAAAAAACGTAACCTGCCCCCTACCAGCTGAACTGGAATGAGGGCCGTACCTTCATGTGAACTTAGAAGCAGGCTTTGCCTTTCTAGCAGGCTTGGATTTATTCCAGACTGGAGATGGTTTCCAAACTGAAACTGCTCCTGAGGACGAAGGATCAGGCTTTTGTTCTTTGTTGAAACGAAAGGAACGAAAACGATTGTTAGCCCTGTTTTTACCTTTAGACTTTTTATCCTGTGGTAAAAAAGTTCCTTTCCCACCAGTAACAGTTGAAATAATAGAATCCAACTGAGAACCAAATAATTTGTTTCCCTGGAAAGAAATGGAAAGTAGAGTTGATTTAGAAGCCATATCAGCATTCCAGGTCTTAAGCCATAAAGCTCTTCTGGCTAAGATAGCCAGAGACATAAACCTAACATCAACTCTAATAATATCAAAAATGGCATCACAGATGAAATTATTAGCATGCTGGAGAAGAATAATAATATCATGAGAATCACGATTTGTTACTTGTTGCGCTAGAGTTTCCAACCAAAAAGTTGAAGCTGCAGCAACATCAGCCAATGATATAGCAGGTCTAAGAAGATTACCTGAACATAGATAAGCTTTTCTTAGAAAAGATTCAATTTTTCTATCTAAAGGATCCTTAAACGAGGTACCATCTGACGTAGGAATGGTAGTACGTTTAGCAAGGGTAGAAATAGCCCCATCAACTTTAGGGATTTTGTCCCAAAATTCTAACCTGTCAGGCGGAACAGGATATAATAGCTTAAAACGTTTAGAAGGAGTAAATGAATTACCCAATTTATCCCATTCCTTGGAAATTACTGCAGAAATAGCATTAGGAACAGGAAAGACTTCTGGAATAACCGCAGGAGCTTTAAAAACCTTATCCAAACGTATAGAATTAGTATCAAGAGGACTAGAATCCTCTATTTCTAAAGCAATTAGTACTTCTTTAAGTAAAGAGCGAATAAATTCCATCTTAAATAAATATGAAGATTTATCAGCATCAATCTCTGAGATAGAATCCTCTGAACCAGAAGAGTCCAAAGAATCAGAATGATGGTGTTCATTTAAAAATTCATCTGTAGAGAGAGAAGATTTAAAAGACTTTTTACGTTTACTAGAAGGAGAAATAACAGACAAAGCCTTCTTTATGGATTCAGAAACAAAATCTCTTATGTTATCAGGAACATTCTGCACCTTAGATGTTGAGGGAACTGCAACAGGCAATGGTACATCACTAAAGGAAATATTATCTGCTTTAACAAGTTTGTCATGACAATTATTACAAACAACAGCTGGAGGAATAGCTACCAAAAGTTTACAGCAGATACACTTAGCTTTGGTAGATCCAGCAGGCAGTGGTTTTCCTGTAGTATCTTCTGGCTCAGATGCAACGTGAGACATCTTGCAATATGTAAGAGAAAAAACAACATATAAAGCAAAATAGATCAAATTCCTTATAAGACAGTTTCAGGAATGGGAAAAAAATGCCAAACATCAAGCTTCTAGCAACCAGAAGCAAATGAAAAATGAGACTGAAATAATGTGGAGACAAAAGCGACGCCCATATTTTTTAGCGCCAAATAAGACGCCCACATTATTTGGCGCCTAAATGCTTTTGGCGCCAAAAATGACGCCACATCCGGAACGCCGACATTTTTGGCGCAAAATAACGTCAAAAAATGACGCAACTTCCGGCGACACGTATGACGCCGGAAACGGAAAAGAATTTTTGCGCCAAAAAAGTCCGCGCCAAGAATGACGCAATAAAATGAAGCATTTTCAGCCCCCGCGAGCCTAACAGCCCACAGGGAAAAAAGTCAAATTTTTGAGGTAAGAAAAAATATGATAATTCAATGCATAATCCCAAATATGAAACTGACTGTCTGGAAATAAGGAAAGTTGAACATTCTGAGTCAAGGCAAATAAATGTTTGAATACATATATTTAGAACTTTATAAATAAAGTGCCCAACCATAGCTTAGAGTGTCACAGAAAATAAGACTTACTTACCCCAGGACACTCATCTACATGTTTGTAGAAAGCCAAACCAGTACTGAAACGAGAATCAGTAGAGGAAATGGTAAATATAAGAGTATATCGTCGATCTGAAAAGGGAGGTAAGAGATGAATCTCTACGACCGATAACAGAGAACCTTATGAAATAGACCCCGTAGAAGGAGATCACTGCATTCAATAGGCAATACTCTCTTCACATCCCTCTGACATTCACTGCACGCTGAGAGGAAAACCGGGCTCCAACTTGCTGCGGAGCGCATATCAACGTAGAATCTAGCACAAACTTACTTCACCACCTCCCTTGGAGGCAAAGTTTGTAAAACTGATTTGTGGGTGTGGTGAGGGGTGTATTTATAGGCATTTTAAGGTTTGGGAAACTTTGCCCCTCCTGGTAGGAATGTATATCCCATACGTCACTAGCTCATGGACTCTTGTTAATTACATGAAAGAAACATAGGACTAACATGTCCCCAAAAACACTTCCGCAGAAGTAACAGAGAGTATCAATCCCAGTTTAAGATTCCTGCAGGAAAATAATAAACAAATTAAAAGACATTCTAATCGGATAAAAAGAAAATATAAGGCAACCCGTAGGTACACGCCCAATAAGAAAACAGGCCTACCGCAGGACCAGCCAAACGGAACCCTAATCTTCCAAAAAACTGGGAAGGATCTCAAAAAAGAACAATCAGGAGATTACATCATCCCCACATGTCTAATGAGGTGCACCATTCGAAGCAGACTGAAAATTCCCGTATCCGAGAAGGATAGGATCATTTAATAACTAAAGAACATGCCTGAGTAAGACGCGAAGGCGCGCCACTCTATAAAGAAAGGCACAACACTCAGGGAAAGTTACACCCGCAGGGAACTGTACAGGCCCTCCCCAAGGTGGTAGACCCGGGACAATAGGGCACGAGCACAATCGCACATAAACGTCTGGACTCTGCAGACGAATAATCGCCAAAATATATGGAAGCGAAAACGTGCTGCAACCTCCGGGAGGAACACGCCGCCCTGCATGGAGGAATAATCATAAACTGGGTTACCCGCATGTGTAGAAGTATGGAGCGGTAGGGAACTCGCCTCTCAGATGACGGGACCCCCAGAGGCGAATGGCTCAACTGTCCCTTGATTCCCCGAGCCCGAGGAACAAGGCCCTATCATATGGCATACAGAACAAAACTGGTTGACATGTGTCAACGAGGCAAATCCGGATTCTTCACCGGACACAGAATCTGAAAGTAAAACAGTCTCAGTATCAGAATCCTCCATAACTGAATCTGAAATTTGAACAGTCTCAGCATCAGAATCCTTGATAACTGGATAGAGGATATGCAAATATGGTCTAAAGAAGTAAAACAAAAACGGCACCTGACACCCACAATGGCTGGGGTACTCACCACCTCCTATGACCAGACCTCTGCGGACTAGAATGTCTCCTTGGCCACATGGTCAGGAATGCGTAACCATGCCCGACCACAAGGTGAACCGTATATTCCAAAAAAGCGCGCCAAACCATAAGGTCGCATCACTTCTAAAGGCCTCAATGTTCAAACCACGAGCCCAGTAAACTCCACACATAAGCAGGTTGAATCACATAACAAACATGATTATAAACCCCCCTGTTCAATAACCTGGACTCTAACTTTCATCCAAGCCCTCACTAAGAGACTGACAGGATTATTTAAAACTCCTGTCCCATGCCGAAGAGTACTACCTTCCATAAGAGACAAAATAAATTCTGACACTTCTCTGCCAACCTCCTGGGACGAAAGGCAAAGAATGACTGGGGGATGAGGGGAGTGGAAGGAGTATTTAAGTTTTTGGTGGCCAGGTTCTTATTTCCCAAAAGTAATGAATGCAGCTGTGGACTCTTTCCATTTAAGAAGAAAATAGAAAACATAATTGCTACTATTTTTTTTTTCTTTTTTTTTTTCAAAGAAGCTTTATTGAAGAAAAGTTATACATATAAGTTAAAACCATACAACATACATAGAATAGACAAATCAAAAGAAAAGGGAGTCAAACACTTCATTTTGATATATACTCTCGCCCCCAGACATGTATTGAGAGCGGGGTTTAACCTTCCCATTTTCCACTACGCCAAGGACCGAGCCCTCTTTTATTTTATAGGGTAGAATTATTTTGAATCCCACTTTGTGGTAGGGGATCTCTGGGTTTTCTAGGACCGGCGTTAGAGGAGAGGACTTGTGGAGACATGGGTTGAGGTCGCTGTGAGTCCCAGTTATTAAGTGTTTCCTCTATTAAGTGGTATTTATATACCATCTTTGGGCGCTGGGTGGGGGGGAGCCACGCAAGAGTGCCTACATTACTTATTTTAAGAAGCTGTCTATCTAAATCTACCCATGCTTTGTGTTTTGCGTTTTGGGCCGATTCCACTATTCTCTGTAGGCCTATCGCCCTTTTGTAGAGAGAGATGTCCGGTATACCCAGCCCCCCTCTATCCCTAGGTAGATATGTTGTGCGTTTAGGGATCCTAGGTTTAGTGTTGGCCCATATATATTGTTCAATAAGTTTCTGCAGCTGGGTGGTATATCCTCTAGGTAGTGTTATAGGGAGTGTCTGGAGCATATATAAAATTTGGGGCAGGATATTCATCTTGACAACCTCTACTCTGCCTAACCAAGATATATATTTATTTTTCCAAGAAGATAGATCGGCCGCTATATCGTTTTTGAGAGGGGTATAGTTATATTTAAAGAGATCCGAAGGGTCCGAAGTTAAGTATATGCCAAGGTATTTTAGTTTATTGGTGGCTAGAGTGATCCTATACTTTTTTTGCAAAGAATGCACTACTCTTGGGCAGGTGTTAATATTTAAGAGTTCAGATTTACTCAAATTGAGGGAAAAATTAGAGGCTTTGCCATACTCCTTCAGTACTTCGAGAAGCTCTGGGAGAGATTCCGAAGCGTCGGTTAAGGTGTACAAGACATCATCAGCGTAAATCGCCTGCTTATGTTCAGTGTCCCCCACCCTAATGACCTTGATACGCTGATTAAGTCTCACCTTCTGAGCAAGGACCTCTATAGACAAAGTGAAGAGCAAGGGGGATAAGGGGCATCCCTGCCTTGTGCCGTTCCTTATATCGAATGATTTCGACAAGGTACCGTTAACCCTAATCCTAGCGTCCAAGACATGACGCAGAAAAGGCCAACTTACCCTATCAAAGGCCTTCTCCGCATCGGTGGAGAAAAGCACCAAGGGGAGGCCTGAGATTCTAGCGTGATTAATTAATTGCGTTACTTTGATAGTGTTATCCCTGGCCTCGCGACTAGGGACAAATCCCACCTGGTCATTACAGACCAGATCCGGTAAGTATTTATTGAGTCTGGCCGCCAGAATTTTTGCCAGCAGCTTCATATCCGAATTGATCAGGGATATGGGCCGGAAGTGACCTGGGGAGTCAAGGGTTTTTCCCGGTTTGGGAATAACCGAGATATGGGCCTCTAAGAGGACCCGAGACAGAGTAGGATTATCTCGAAGACTGTTAAATAAATTGAGAAGTGGAACGCTAAGGTCTCTTTAAACTTTCTGTAGTAGGTCGAGGAAAAACCGTCTGGGCCTGGGCTCTTACCCCCAGGGCTATTTTTAATGGCGTCAAAAAGTTCCTCAACCGTTATTGGAGAGTCCAAGGAATCTGCATCTTCCTTCGACAAAAACGGGAGGTCAATATTGTTCAGATAGGAACTAACATAGGTTTCATGTTGAGCGACTTCGTCCGTTTGGGCAGAGTCGGATGTTTTATCATGTATATTATATAGAGAATGGTAGAAGCTATGGAATTCATTGGCAATCTGCTCACTACTACGGAGCACACGGCCATCTGAGGACTTGAGGGAGTGTATATGGGTGCGGAGCTGTCTCTTTTTAAGGGTTCTAGCTAGTCTTTTAATGAGATTCCGCTGTGTTTTCTAAATTCTGTTCTAGCTTCCTGCAACTGAGTACTAGTTACCTTACAAGCCGGGTCAGTTTTATGCTTAACTTCAAGTATACTAATCCTGGATTGGATATCGTGATATTTGGCTCTGTATTGCTTATTGAGGAATGCCTTATGTTTAATTAGAGCCCCTCTTACAACGTTCTTGTGCGCTTCCAAAATTGTGCCAAATGATGAAGAGGGGTAAGTATTGATCTCAAAGTATTCTCGCATAATTTTAAGTATATCCTCGAAGATTAGAGGGTTATCAAGGATAGTATCGTCTATTCTCCAGGTGTTTTGTGTGAAGGGGATGTCTGGCCATAAAATTGAACAAGAAACAGGGGCATGATCTGACCAGGTGATATGGTCAATTACACAGTGGTGCGTGATCGATAGACCACAGGAATCAGTATATATGTAATCGATCCTTGAGTAACTTATGTGGTATGGAATAAAATGAGTAATCCCTGGAGGTTGGGTGTAAAGTGTGCCAGACATCATGTAACTTTAATTTGGTAAGTGTTTCATTAACTTGATTGATCGTGGAGGTAGATACACAGGATACCCCTCTGGAGGTATCAACTAAAGGATCAGCCACGAGATTAAAGTCGCCTGCTAGATATGTGGTTCCCCGGGAGTGCTCTAAGAGAAGGTCAGAAATCTGCTTTAAAAAGGACTCTTGGCCATGACTGGGAGAATATATTGAAGCTAGGGTTATATAGTGTCCGAAAAGAGTACCGACTAGTATAACATATCGCCCGTTAGGGTCCTTTTTGATATGTGTCATGATAAATGGGACTGATTTATGGAAAACTATACCCACCCCCCCTCTCTTATTTTGGCCCGAAGCGAAGTACACTAAAGGGAACTGAGGATTATGCCATTTAGGCTCCTTGCCCCTTCTGTAGTGTGTTTCTTGTAGGAGGATTATGTGGCTCTGTGATTTGTGAAGTTCCATGAAAGCAATAGAGCGTTTCCCGGGGTTGTTCAGGCCTTTCGCGTTAATAGTAGTGAGGTTAATGGAGTGTTCACAAATTTTTTTAGACTTAAACTGTTGAGGCATTTTTTCACCTTATTTTCCCTCCCCACAAAAAAAAAAAAAAAAAAAAAAAAAAAACCGGGGGGGGGGGGAAGCAAGAGGAGAGGTTGTTAAGGAGAGTAGTTCTGAGAGGGGTAAAATGAAAGAAACAGAGATAAGAAAGAAGTGTAAGACAATAAAGATCCTACAAAGTATAACAGGATAAAGTGGTGCCCAGGGTATCAGGAAAAACCTGGGTGTGAATAATTGGGGACCTTGTAGTAAACTAGAAGTACTGAAATAGGGGATAAGCCCCTTTACTGACGTAAGTTATATATCAAAACAAACATAAGTCTACCTATAGCATATTTGAGCTTTAGTGCCGACCGGTCTAAGTACCATTATTTTGATTAGAACAAATGTAACAAGTAGTGCCCTGTGTAATCTGTAACTCATGCTAAGGCCACCTCCATTGTGAGTGAAGGGGCTTGCGAATAAGTTATAAGGGGATATATAAAGTTAAATTAACCTAAAGTGAACCCAATCTCTACCTCATACCCTCCTTACTAGTCTAGGTTATAATGATAGGAATTGAGGCAGAGGCCTGGTTAGCATATGAGATAATCCCAGTATTAAGTTTCCATCCAGTGACTTCCAATCTGGAGGTGGTTGAAACGTGAAAAACATACCCATCCTCATTAAGTGAGAGGGCACGCGGTTATAACTTCTCGACACAGTAATGAGTCATTGTTCAACCCCTAGTAAGTGGGGGATATGACATGTACATTAGGGCTTTCTAGGGCTTAAGGCTTACACTGTCGTGATTGTTGAAACTTAATAAACTTTAAAGTGTATGTGACAATGCTAAAATCCATGTATGTGTGATGAGTGTCTCACAGATACAATTCCAACTCCGACCCACCAGAAAGAGAAAACATTTAAAGCAAACTAACAGAAAAAGACATAACCAGTACAACATCATGTGTGAGACATAATTCACTAGTGCTTTTGCATAACAATGTCAGGACCACTGTTCCCTGTAAGACCAGTTTTGTGTGCGACCTAGCAGTGAAACAGTTAATCAAGTAACCACACCCTGCAATTAGCAAACATTTCACAATGCAGACTGGAAGGTATGGTTCTCTTATTAACTGTTTCACTGCTGGGCCGCACACAAAACTTGCCTTAGAGGGAACACTGGTCAGGACATAAGCATTTTATTAGAATAAAAGATATCAAGTTAAGCCCTGTGTACGCTATAGCTCAAGCTAAGGAAACCTCTGTTGTATATAAAGGTGCGTGCGAAAAGATCAAAGGAGGACTGCAAGGAGTGAGTTTAACCTAAAGTGGTCCCAGTCTTTATCTGAAACCCTCTTTGATTAGTCTTGATTATGGTAATATGAGTGAAGGCTGAGACCCGGGTAGCATGTTGTATGTTCCTTGTGTTAAGTAGCCTGCTGTCGGCCTATGATCAGGAGGTGGTTGAAGCCTAAAGATCACATCTATCCCCAGAAAGTAGAGGGACACACTCCCAGCAATTTCAAGCGGTTTTCTCCACCCGGCAGAGTATTTTATCTTTTGTTCAGCCCCGTGTAGTGGGGGGGGGATAGATTAAACACTAAGGCGCTCAAGGACTAAACATTTACACGGTCGCAAATGTCAAAACTTGTCAAACTTTAAAGTGTATGTGACTGGGCCAAAGTCTGTACATGTATGATAAGTGTCCCAAGGTTACAAGCCCATCGCCAACCCAACAGGAATAGAGAGCATATAAAACAAGTTAACAATGAAAAACAAAATTACTTCAATATCTTATGTAATAAACAGGATTCACTAGTGATCTTATATAACAATGTCAGAACATAGGCATTTAGGTTCAGTGATATAACATGTTAACGGCCTAATATGAGGGTTAGCGTAGAAAGCAAATAAGCCGTCAAGAGGGCGGCACTTCTTTAGTACAGTGTATAATAAGACAGTTTAACATTTATACCTATAGTAAAGGCCTAGGGCAAACACAAAAACGGTAACTATTATTCCAGTCCAGTAAGAAACCTGCAAAATGGCAAGAAGTATCTGCTAGTACTTTACCCAATTGTTTCCTCCATCGGGCCTTCTCTCATAGGCCACTGGGACGGGGACAACCTCCCCGCTAGGGATCCGACTGAAGATGTGGCTTGTGTCGCCAAGTTCTCAAAAAAGACCTTATGATCCATTCCAGGTCTGAAGATAGATGTTTTACTGTTGTTGGTGGCAATGATAGAGACCGGGAACCCCCATCTACAAGGGATCTTATGGCTTCTCAAAACAGATGTAATGTGGCCCAGGTCTCTGCGTTTTTGCAGAGTCATGGGTGATAGATCAGAAAAAACTTGAATTTCTTCCCCAGCATGGGTAATAGGATGTTTCTTCCATGCACCTTGGAGAATTTCTTCCTTGTCCTTGAAACTTAAAAATCTGACGATAATATCCCTTGGGGGCGCTTTATTAGGTGGTTTGGGCCTGAGAGCCCTATGCGCTCTCTCAATAGGGATCTCAGGAGATGATGGTGAATCTTTAATAATAATTGCTACTATTTTATATATTAATGGGACAAATATTAATGCTCCTTTAATTTCAGTAATTCTAACAAGTGAGGCATTTCAAAAACAATTCATGACATTTGCAATAATGACAAAATTGCCAGCTGACAGGAGTAGGAAAACAGCAAGAAGAAAAAAAAAAAAAAAAAAAAAGAAGCAAATAACAGGGCGAGTCTTCTCAATCACATATAATTAACTATCTGTAGAATAAGTAATCTTATAAAGCTATGGGCCTTTTTTTTTTTTTTTTTTCAAAACCGTTTTTTTTTTTTTTTTTTTTTTTTAAATTGTCGATATACACAACTTTACTTACACAATTTTTTTAGCATTAGTTTTCAGTGTGAGAAGAATAATTGAGATACAGTAGAAAACAAAACATTACAGCAAATCAATACAAATCACTTTAATATTTTTGTACCTCTGACATAAAACACAATCATTTTCTTATGATTACTTAAAGCACCAATCCAACCAAATATTTAAACACAACTTTCATTAGCTGCAAGGAAACATTTCTGCACAAACTTTCATCAACAAAGAAGTAAATGACAAAAATATACCATTAATAGATATACATCAGAGCTGACTCAGGAGTAAATTAGGGTCAGTGAGAAGTACTAGAAGCAGTGGTGTCTTTTTCGGAATTGAGGTGTCCTTTATGCTTAAAGGGATAGTCTAGTCAAAATGAAACTTTAATAATTCAGATAGAGCATGCAATTTTAAGCCATCAATTTTTCTTCATTCTCTTTGTATCTTTATTTGAAAAAGTAAGAATGTAAGCTTAGGAGATGGCCCATTTTTGGTTCAGCACATGGGTAGTGCTTGCTGATTGGCGGCTAAATGTAATCCACTAATCAGCAAATGCTACCAGCCTACCCAGGGGGTTTAACCAAAAATTGTCCGGCTTCTAAGTTCCATTCTTGCTTTTTCAAATAAAGATACCAAGAGAAGGAAGAAAAATTGATAGTAGAAGTAAATTAGAAGGTTGCTTAAGATTGAATGCTCTACTGTATCATAAAAGTTTAATTTTGACTAAACTATCAATTTAACTCTTTGTCATTCAGATACGCTAATATAGGTTTTTATATCCCTTTAACCTTTAAAATATAGTATTGTGTAAACGCCACTTTTGGCATAAAATGGAATGACTTCAAAATTACATTTAAGAAAAAAAAAATGATTTGTGATAAGTGACATTCTTGTGTATCACAAAAAGGTAGTATTTGCCAGCGTTTACAAGTTATATGGGTCCATACTAATTGAGCAAGGACCACTTCCTTTAAGCTACAAAGGAGGTGTTCGGCAGATGGTAGAGATTTAAAATAAGTGATGAGCAAACTAGGGCAAACGTTCCTCTTTTGTAGAGTTAATTTCACATTCTAATACAATTGCAGAATGGCATGAATTCCTTATAATTAGGCAAGACAATTTATTTTATAGAAAAAAAAGTGATTCTGCAACTGTGTATAAAATCTACTTAACTCTATCAAAAATATGAACACAAACTTTATACAACCGATTCCATATTTTGAGTGATGGTCTATCCTTCATCACACACTGACTTAATCATAGGTTTCACATTGAACACCAGCATAATATAATGTACTATAACATTTATTTATTGTGATTTATTAATCATATTCCTTTGCTTTTTTACTTATTAACCGTGGTGATTGTGAGCTATAAATCCAGCGACCATGGATCTTGTTTAATAACCCTCTTCAGGAGCCTCCTATTAGGGAACCAATGCTTTTTTCACAGATTCGGGAACCCGAGAGGAGTAGTAATTGAAATTCCTCAGGGCTGCAAGTACACCAGCTGAGTTCATGTGTTTCACATCCTTGTGGTATTCAAATGGGTTTCCATGGATATCAGTCAGCTTGCCTAAAAAAAAACACTGCAATTAGTTGATGATATGATGTGTAAATAACTGTACAAAGCCATCAAAGGCTGATATAAAAACATATATACACAGTATATTTAGCAGAGGAACAGGTATGTCACAAGAAAGAAATAGCTTGAATCCTGGTTGGACCTTGAAGACAAAAATAATGGGGGATTATACAGTAATATTTTCTTCATTTTAATATGTTCTTAATGGTCCATCTCGTTAATATTGAACATGAAGTAGAAAGCCACCTCCTCTGACGTTATTTTTTAGAAGATCACAACCAGAGCCTAAAGGGATTGTTATATTGGGAATTAAAAAGTTATTATGTCTCTTGTTTAAAAAGCTAGAAAATCCCTTTTTCTCCAACATTGGTGTGTCCGGTCCACGGCGTCATCCTTACTTGTGGGATATTCTCTTCCCCAACAGGAAATGGCAAAGAGTCCCAGCAAAGCTGGTCACATGATCCCTCCTAGGCTCCGCCCACCCCAGTCATTCTCTTTGCCGTTGCACAGGCAACATCTCCACGGAGATGGTTAAGAGTTTTTTGGTGTTTAAATGTAGTTTTTATTCTTCTATCAAGTGTTTGTTATTTTAAAATAGTGCTGGTATGTACTATTTACTCTGAAACAGAAAAGGATGAAGATTTCTGTTTGTAAGAGGAAGATGATTTTAGCAGACAGTAACTAAAATCGGTTGCTGTTTCCACATAGGACTGTTGAGATGAAGTAACTTCAGTTGGGGGAAACAGTTAGCAGACTTTTCTGCTTAAGGTATGACTAGCCATATTTCTAACAAGACTGTGTAATGCTGGAAGGCTGTCATTTCCCCTCATGGGGACCGGTAAGCCATTTTCTTAGTCAAAAACAAACAGAATAAAGGGCTTATTATGGGCTAAAAAACTGGTAGACATTTTTATGGGCTAAATCGATTGCTTTATTTGTGCATATTATTCAAATTTAGGCTAACAATTGACATTTATAATCTTGGGGAACGTTTATAAAATGGCAGGCACTGTATTGGACACCTTTTTTCAGTCAGGGGGCCTTTCTAGTCATAGACTGAGCCTCATTTTCGCGCCATTAATGCGCAGTTGTTTTTTGAGAACAGGGCATGCAGATGCATGTGTGTGGATCTAAGAATCTCTGAAAAAGCTTTTAGAAGGCGTCATTTGGTATCGTATTCCCCTCAGGGCTTGGTTGGGTCTTAGCAAAGACTGTATCTGGGACTGTATAGGGGTTAAATTGAAAAACGGCTCCGGTTCCGTTATTTTAAGGGTTAAAGCTCTGAAATTTGGTGTGCAATACTTTTAAGGCTTTAAGACACTGTGGTGAATATTTGGTAATTTTTGAACAATTCCTTCATACTTTTTCACATATTCAGTAATAAAGTGTTTTCTGTTTGAAATTTAAAGTGACAGTAACGGTTTTATTTTAAAACGTTTTTTGTGCATTGTTGACAAGTTTAAGCCTGTTTAACATGTCTATACCTTCAGATAAGCTATGTTCTATATGTATGAAAGCCAATGTGTCTCCCCATTTAAATTTATGTGATAATTGTGCCATAGCGTCCAAACAAAGTAAGGACAGTACTGCCACAAATAATGATATTGCCCAAGATGATTCCTCAAATGAGGGGAGTAAACATGATACTACATCATCTCCTACTGTGTCTACACCAGTTTTGCCCATGCAGGAGGCCCCTAGTACATCTAGTGCGCCAATACTTATTACCATGCAACAATTAACGGCTGTACTGGATAACTCCATAGCAAATCTTTTATCCAAAATGCCTACTTATCAGAGAAAGCGCGATTGCTCTGTTTTAAACACTGAAGAGCAAGAGGACGCTGATGATAATTGTTCTGTCATACCCTCACACCAATCTGAAGGGGCCATGAGGGAGGTTTTGTCTGAGGGAGAAATTTCAGATTCAGGAAAAATTTCTCATCAAGCTGAACCTGATGTTGTGACATTTAAATTTAAATTAGAACATCTCCGCGCACTGCTTAAGGAGGTGTTATCTACTCTGGATGATTGTGACAATTTGGTCATTCCAGAGAAATTATGCAAGATGGACAGGTTCCTAGAGGTTCCGGTGCCCTCCAACGCTTTTCCTATACCCAAGCGGGTGGCGGACATAGTAAATAAAGAGTGGGAAAAGCCCGGCATACCTTTTGTTCCTCCCCCTATATTTAAGAAATTATTTCCTATGGTCGACCCCAGAAAGGACTTATGGCAGACAGTCCCCAAGGTCGAGGGGGCAGTTTCTACTCTAAACAAACGCACTACTATTCCTATCGAAGATAGTTGTGCTTTCAAAGATCCTATGGATAAAAAATTGGAAGGTTTGCTTAAAAAGATTTTTGTACAGCAAGGCTACCTTCTACAACCAATTTCATGCATTGTTCCTGTCACTACGGCAGCGTGGTTCTGGTTCGAGGAACTAGCAAAGTCGCTCAGTAGAGAAACTCCATATGAGGAGGTTATGGACAGAGTTCACGCACTTAAATTGGCTAACTCTTTTATTTTAGATGCCGCTTTCCAATTAGCAAAATTAGCGGCGAAAAATTCAGGGTTTGCTATTGTGGCGCGCAGAGCGCTTTGGCTAAAGTCTTGGTCAGCGGATGTGTCATCCAAGACAAAATTACTTAACATTCCTTTCAAAGGTAAAACTTTATTTGGACCTGATTTGAAAGAGATTATTTCAGACATCACTGGGGGAAAGGGCCACGCCCTTCCACAGGATAGGTCTTTTAAGGCTAAAAATAAGCCTAATTTTCGTCCCTTTCGCAGAAATGGACCAGCCTCTAATTCTGCATCCTCTAAGCAAGAGGGTAATGCCTCACAACCCAAACCAGCCTGGAAACCAATGCAAGGCTGGAACAAAGGTAAGCAGGCCAAGAAACCTGCCACTGCTAACAAGACAGCATGAAGGAGTAGCCCCCGATCCGGGACCGGATCTGGTGGGGGGCAGACTCTCTCTCTTTGCTCAGGCTTGGGCAAGAGATGTTCAGGATCCTTGGGCGCTAGAAATAGTTTCTCAAGGTTATCTCCTGGAATTCAAGGAACTACCCCCAAGGGGAAGGTTCCACAAGTCTCACTTATCCTCAAACCAAATGAAGAGACAGGCATTCTTACATTGTGTAGAAGACCTGTTAAAGATGGGAGTGATACACCCAGTTCCAATAAAGGAACAAGGAATGGGTTTTTATTCCAATCTGTTCGTAGTTCCCAAAAAAGAGGGAACGTTCAGACCAATTTTGGATTTGAAGATCCTAAACAAATTTCTCAGGGTACCATCGTTCAAAATGGAAAGTATTCGAACGATTCTACCCACCATCCAGGAAAGTCAATTTATGACTACCGTGGATCTAAAGGATGCGTACCTACATATCCCTATCCACAAGGAACATCATCAGTTCCTAAGGTTCGCTTTTCTGGACAAACATTACCAGTTTGTGGCTCTTCCATTCGGATTAGCCACTGCTCCAAGGATTTTCACAAAGGTGCTAGGGTCCCTTCTAGCGGTTCTAAGACCAAGGGGCATTGCAGTAGTACCTTACTTGGACGACATTCTAATACAAGCGTCGTCCCTGTCAAAGGCAAAGGCTCATACGGACAGCGTTCTAGCCTTTCTCACATCTCACGGATGGAAGGTGAACAAAGAAAAGAGTTCTCTGTCCCCGTCAACAAGAGTTCCCTTCTTGGGAACAATAATAGATTCCTTAGAAATGAGGATTTTTCTGACAGAGGTCAGAAAATCAAAACTTCTAAGCTCTTGTCAAGTGCTTCATTCTGTTCCTCGTCCTTCCATAGCGCAGTGCATGGAAGTAATAGGATTGATGGTTGCAACAATGGACATAGTTCCTTTTGCACGAATTCATCTAAGACCATTACAACTGTGCATGCTCAAACAGTGGAATGGGGATTATACAGACTTGTCTCCAATGATTCAAGTAGATCAAAAGACCAGAGATTCACTCCGTTGGTGGCTGACCCTGGACCATCTGTCCCAGGGAATGAGCTTCCGCAGGCCAGAGTGGGTCATTGTCACGACCGACGCCAGTCTAGTGGGCTGGGGTGCGGTCTGGGAATCCCTGAAAGCTCAGGGTCTATGGTCTCGGGAAGAGTCTCTTCTCCCGATAAACATTCTGGAACTGAGAGTGATATTCAATGCTCTCAGAGCTTGGCCTCAATTAGCAAAGGCCAAATTCATAAGGTTCCAATCAGACAACATGACGACTGTTGCTTATATCAATCATCAAGGGGGAACAAAGAGTTCCCTGGCGATGAAAGAAGTGACCAAAATAATTCAATGGGCGGAGGATCACTCCTGCCACTTGTCTGCGATCCACATCCCAGGAGTGGAAAATTGGGAAGCGGATTTTCTGAGTCGTCAGACATTTCATCCGGGAGAGTGGGAACTCCATCCGGAAATCTTTGCCCAAATAACTCAATTATGGGGCATTCCAGACATGGATCTGATGGCGTCTCGTCAGAACTTCAAGGTTCCTTGCTACGGGTCCAGATCCAGGGATCCCAAGGCGACTCTAGTAGATGCACTAGTAGCACCTTGGACTTTCAACCTAGCTTACGTATTCCCACCGTTTCCTCTCATTCCCAGGCTGGTAGCCAGGATCAATCAGGAGAGGGCCTCGGTGATCTTGATAGCTCCTGCGTGGCCACGCAGGACTTGGTATGCAGACCTGGTGAATATGTCATCGGCTCCACCATGGAAGCTACCTTTGAGACAGGACCTTCTTGTTCAAGGTCCATTCGAACACCCAAATCTGGTCTCCCTCCAACTGACGGCTTGGAGATTGAACGCTTGATTCTATCAAAGCGTGGGTTTTCAGATTCGGTGATAGATACTCTGGTTCAGGCCAGAAAACCTGTAACTAGAAAAATTTACCATAAAATATGGAAAAAATATATCTGTTGGTGTGAATCCAAAGGATTCCCATGGAATAAGATAAAAATTCCTAAGATTCTCTCCTTTCTTCAAGAAGGTTTGGAGAAAGGATTATCTGCAAGTTCCCTAAAGGGACAGATCTCTGCTTTATCTGTCTTACTACACAAAAGACTGGCAGCTGTGCCAGATGTTCAAGCATTTGTTCAGGCTCTGGTTAGGATCAAGCCTGTTTACAGACCTTTGACTCCTCCCTGGAGTCTAAATCTAGTTCTTTCAGTTCTTCAAGGGGTTCCGTTTGAACCCTTACATTCCATAGATATTAAGTTACTATCTTGGAAAGTTTTGTTTTTGGTTGCAATTTCTTCTGCTAGAAGAGTTTCAGAGTTATCTGCTCTGCAGTGTTCTCCTCCTTATCTGGTGTTCCATGCAGATAAGGTGGTTTTGCGTACTAAGCCTGGTTTTCTTCCTAAAGTTGTTTCTAACAAAAATATTAACCAGGAGATAGTTGTACCTTCTTTGTGTCCGAATCCAGTTTCAAAGAAGGAACGTTTGTTACACAATTTGGACGTTGTCCGTGCTCTAAAGTTCTATTTAGAGGCTACTAAAGATTTCAGACAAACATCTTCCTTGTTTGTTGTTTATTCTGGTAACAGGAGAGGTCAAAAAGCGACTTCTACCTCTCTTTCCTTTTGGCTTAAAAGCATCATCCGATTGGCTTATGAGACTGCCGGACGGCAGCCTCCTGAAAGAATCACAGCTCACTCCACTAGGGCTGTGGCTTCCACATGGGCCTTCAAGAACGAGGCTTCTGTTGACCAGATATGTAAGGCAGCAACTTGGTCTTCACTGCACACTTTTGCCAAATTTTACAAATTTGATACTTTTGCTTCTTCGGAGGCTATTTTTGGGAGAAAGGTTTTGCAAGCTGTGGTTCCTTCCGTTTAGGTGACCTGATTTGCTCCCTCCCTTCATCCGTGTCCTAAAGCTTTGGTATTGGTTCCCACAAGTAAGGATGACGCCGTGGACCGGACACACCAATGTTGGAGAAAACAGAATTTATGCTTACCTGATAAATTACTTTCTCCAACGGTGTGTCCGGTCCACGGCCCGCCCTGGTTTTTTAATCAGGTCTGATGAATTATTTTCTCTAACTACAGTCACCACGGTATCATATGGTTTCTCCTATATATATTTCCTCCTGTCCGTCGGTCGAATGACTGGGGTGGGCGGAGCCTAGGAGGGATCATGTGACCAGCTTTGCTGGGACTCTTTGCCATTTCCTGTTGGGGAAGAGAATATCCCACAAGTAAGGATGACGCCGTGGACCGGACACACCGTTGGAGAAAGTAATTTATCAGGTAAGCATAAATTCTGTTTTTTACCCATTCCCCAGTTTTGCCTAAGTAACACGGTTAAATTAATATACTCTCTGTGATTACCTTGTATCTAAGCCTCTGTAGATTGCCACCTTATTTCTATTCTTTTGACAGACATGCTATTTAGCCAGTCAGTGCTGACTCATAAATAACTCCATGAAAGTTAGCACAATGTTATCTATATGGCACATGGACAGGCACTGTCTAGCTGTGAAAAACTGTCAAAATGCACTGAGATAAGAGGCGGCCTTCAAGGTCTTAGAAATTAGCATATGAGCCTGCCTACCTAGGTTTAGCTTTCAACAAATATTACCAAGAGAACAAAGCAAATTTAATGATAAAAGTAAATTGGAAAGTTGTTTAAAATAGCATGCCCTATCTAAATTATGAAAGTTTTAACTTTGACTGTATTTTCTCTTTAAGAATGACTGGAGAGGAGGTGACAATTTTACATTTTAAAACACTGGAACCAGAGGGTTTAAAATGCTAAACCCTTTTAACTAAATATTTAATCTTTAGTATGGATCTTATCTATGAGTATTTTACGGTTTTATTTTAGATGTTTTAGATCAAATTAAGTCTTAAATAAGGATTTGAATTAATAAATATTGTGCAGTATATTTTTAGGATTTCTTATTAATTTTTGTGCCATCAATTGCAATATTTTACCTATTTAATTTGTTCTAAAAAATGTTATTGAAAGGATTGTATTAATTAGATGTTCTCTATGGGGGTTTGACAAATTTGAATAAGTAAATGAACGTTAGCACTATATTTTAAAATATTTATAAGAGCCGAAAAACACTGTCTCTTTTGATCCAAAAGAATGTTGGAAATTTTAACAGGAAGTTGTTTGAAAACAGACTATTTAAAGCTATAATAAGTAAAGGGACACTCAAGTCAAAAACAAAAATTATGCTTACCCGATAAATTTCTTTCTTTCCGGATATGGAGAGTCCACTACATCATTCAATTACTAGTGGGAACCAATACCCAAGCTAGAGGACACAGAATGAACAGGGAGAGAGAACAAGACAGGCAGACCTAAACAGAAGGCACCACCGCTTGAAGAACATTTCTCCCAAAAACAAAATTTATGCTTACCTGATAAATTTATTTATTTCTTGTCCACAGATCATCAGTAATTACTGTTGGGAATATCACTCCTGGCCAGCAGGAGGAGGCAAAGAGCACCACAGCAAAGCTATTAAGTATCACTTCGCTACCCACAATCCCCAGTCATTCGACCAAAGAAAAGGAGAGAAAGGAAGCAACACAAGGCGCAGAGGTGCCTGAGGTTTACATAACAAAAAAACTCTGAAAAATCAGGGCGGGCCGTGGACTCACCAAGTCAAGAAAGAAAGAAATTTATCATGTAAGCATACATTTTGTTTTCTTTCTAATGACACGGTGAGTCCACGGATCATCAGTAATTACTGTTGGGAACCAATACCCAAGGTAGAGGACACAGGTGATAAGAGAGGGAGAAGACAGTGCACCTAAACAGAAGGCACCACTGTTTGAAGAACCTTTCTCCCAAAAGAACCCTCAGCCAAGGCAAAAGTATCAAATTTATAGAATTTGGAAAAAGTATGTAGAGAGGACCAAGTTGCAGCCTTGCAAATCTGTTCCACAGAAGCTTCATTTTTGAAGGCACAGGAAGAAGAAACAGCCCACGAATTATACTCCTCAGCCACAGAGAAAGAGAAGTAGCCGTAGCTTTCTGACCCTTGCGTTTTCCAGAGAAAACGACAAACAAAGCAGAAGAATGGCGAAAATCCTTAGTCGCAGTAAATGCTCCTTATGAGAAGACGGATTAGGACACAAAGGAGGAACAACGATTTCCTGATTAATATTCCTATCCGAAACCACTTTAGGAACGAAACCTAACTTAGTACGCAGAACCACCTTATCCGAATGAAAGATAAGCCTGCCAAATTTTATAAAACTTATATCCATGAACTATCCCCCCTATTGCTCAGGTTTTTTGATTGTGTGGGAGGTGAGGGAAACTTCAGAGAGGAGTTTTTGGAAGTTATCATTGTCACGCTACCAAAACCGAATAAAGATCCCTCTCTCTGTTCTAGTTACAGACCGATCTCCTTGATCAACGTAGATGTCAAAATATTTTCAAAATTATTAGCTAATCGAATCTGTAAACTTTTGCCAAGTTTAATTAACCCCGATCAGGTGGGTTTTATCCACAATCGCGAGGGACCTGATAATACTAGGCATCTTATTAACATTGTGTGTGAGTCCACTAGAATGAATAAGCCTTTCTCAGTCATCTCTTTAGATGCTGAGAAGGCTTTCGATCGGGTTCGATGGGCCTACCTATGGGAAACTCAAGGTATTTAAATTCCTCCCTACAACCTGTCTGGCTATCCAGGCCCTATACTTCACTCCGACGGCCAGGGTCAAGGGATTTCCAATCTCCTCCTTTTCGCATCTCGAATGGCACCAGGCAGGGGTGTCCACTATCCCCACTGTTTGCCCTAGCGGTAGAACCTCTGGCTGAATGAATTCGCTTAGACAAGGAAATGCAGGGGATTATGTTATTGGGTACTAAACGTAAAATTGCCTTATTCACGGATGACATCACCATATTCTCGGTAGACCCTACCCCTAGACTCTTGGATATCCTAAAAGCATTTGAGGACCTCTCCTTTTATAAACTCAATGTTTCCAAGGCTGAGATATATTGGTGGGGATACCCACAGGATTACATCCTCAAATTGAAGGATAAATTTAATTTCAAGTAGACAAGTGAGCAGGTTACCCACCTAGGCATGAAGATATTCAACAGTGTAGCACAAATGGTCATGGATAATTACCTCCCTCTCCTAACAGAATTATGCACCCTAAAACATACATGGGACCACAAGTCCATTTCCTGGATGGGGCGAATAGCTTCCCTTAAAATGTCCTTCCTTCCGAAACTTACCTATCTCTTTCAACGCCTTCCGATTAGAATTGCCATGCACCTTTTGCTGCAATTTAAGAGTGAAGTATCAAAGTTCTTCTGGCAAGGCAGGACTCCCAGAATTGCCCATAAAACCCTTCAGTTCCCCATTCACCTGGGAGGATTGGCCTCCCCCTCTATTGTACTATGAGGGAGCTATGCTCACGCACATTTCCCAATGGGGAGTTCTCCAACCATGCGACAGGTGGAGAGAAATTGAGCAAGCCTCGTTGCCCTCTAACATTCTTCTTAAAGATTTGATTTGGACCTTACCGTCTAGTCGCAGGTCTCTGGGTGTTCTCAATCCCGTCATTCTAGAATGCCTTTCTGTCTGGGATAAAATTTGACATGGTCAATTAATTGCACCCCACCCTTCCCCAATCACCTCGGTCGCAGGTCTCTTTGCGGGATTGGCGGAGACTCACCCTAATACTTGGGCCCGACTGGGCGTCCGGCAGGTCTAGGATTTTTGGTCTAATTCCCAACAAGATGGTTTTATCGAATTATCCCACTTGGAGTCCCGTGCAAATATTCCTCCTATACTTCATTTTGAAGTTCTTAGAGTCAAAAGTTTTCTGATAAGTTGGGGCTTTTTCCCCTCTTCCTCCCGCCCTCTCACTCCATGGGAGTCCACCTGGCGTGGGGGCCACAGATTAGTTAAACCTCTGACGACACACTATAACTTGTTGGAGGGAATTTTGCCGCCCGAGCTAGCTCCACACCTTCTTAGGTGGGATATACTCCTGCACACTCACATTACAGTTAACACCTGGCAAAGGTCCATCTTACTGACCAAGAAAACATTACACTGCATCACAATGTTTGAGACATATTATAAAGTCATATCTCACTGGTATCTCATCCCCACACGGTTATCTAAAATGTTCCCAAGAACTTCCCCCCTATGCTGAAAAGGTTGTGGTCTTCCTGGTGACATGTTACACATTTGGTGGGAATGCCCTAAAATTAAACCCCTTTGGGATAGTGGTTTCCGCGCCCTAACCTTCATCGGAAATAGGGTACCTAGCAGCCCAGCCACTGCCCTCCTCCACTTGGACTTGTACACCTTGACTAAACATCATAGCCTAATGAGTGTATACCTACTGTCCTCCATCAAAACAAACATAGCTAGGGCATGGAAAAAGGAACTACCCCCTAAATGGGGGGAGATTGTGGGTACAATGGCATTTCTCTACACTATGGAAAAGGCCATATATCATGACCTGAATAAATCTGACTTGTTTGAAATGGCGTGGGCTGATTGGAAGTATAAGTATGAGACTCTTTGGCGCCCATCTGCCACGACACAAGATGCCTCCCCCACTACCTGATATATCGCCTGACTACCCTTGCCTTACGAACTGTCCCATTAGAAGAGACAGTCGGGAACTGCTCCCCCCCTTCCCTGCACCATTCTTAAAAGACTTATGGTATTGTATTGAGCATACACTTGTTCTCTCATGTTTTAACGGTTTGACCATCATATCTGATCTTTGTACATGTGGAGAACTGCTTAAATATCAATGTACTTGCTTATAATTGTTATTGGACCACTGTGTCCGATCCTTCACTGTGTGTCTATCTGTGTAGGAGTCCTGCGAGTCCCCAATTGTTATTTCTAATTTTCAAAAGAAATAAAAAAAAAAGAAAAAAAGGAAAAAAAAAGAAAGATAAGATAAGGGGATTCACACTGCAACACCAAAAGTTCAGAGACTCTTCGCTGAAGAAATTGCAACAAGAAACAAAACTTAATATCTAAGGAATGCATAGGCTCAAACTGAGCCTGCTGAAGAACTTTAAGAACAAGGTTAAGACTCTAGGGAGGAGTAACAGGTTTAAACACAGGCCTGATTCTGACCAAGGCCTGACAGAAGGATTGCACATCTGGCACACCCGCCAGACGCTTAGGCATCAAAATAAACAAGGCAGATATTTGACCCTTCAAAGTACTCACTGACAAACCCTTCTCCAGACCTTTCTGGAGAAAGGACAAAATCCTAGGAATCCTGACTCTACGAGAAACCCTTGGATTCACACCATTACAGATATTTACGCCATATCTTATGGTAAATCTTTCTAGTCACAGGCTTACGAGCCTGGATCAAGGTCTCAATGACCGACTCTGAAAACCCGCGCTTAGATAAAATTAAGCGTTCAATATCCAAGCAGTCAGCTTCAGAGAAACGAGATTTGGATGAAGGAAGGACCCTTGAAGTAGAAGGTTCTTCCTCAGTGGAAGTCTCCAAGGTGGAAGAGATGACATATCCACTAGGTTTGCATACCAGATCCTGTGAGGCCACGCCAGTGCAATGAGAATCACTGATGCCCTCTCCTGTTTGATTCGAGTAATGACTCGTTGAAGGAGAGCGAACGGAGGAAACAGGTATGCTAAACTGAAACTCCAAGGGACCGCCAGAGCATCTAACAGTACGGCCTGTGGATCCCTTGACCTCGACCCGTACCTCCGGCTGCCCCCATTTGGTAAACACCTCCGGATGTTCTCACTCCCCGGGATGAAAAGTCTGTCGGCTCAGAAAATCCGCTTCCCAATTGTCCACGCCTGGAATGTGGATAGCAGATAGACAGCAGCTGTAGGTCTCCGCCCACCGAATAATTCTGGCCACCTCCTTCATGGCCAAAGAACTTAGAGTTCCTCCCTGGTGGTTGATGTAAGCCACCGATGTTATGTTGTACGACTGGAACCTGATAAACCGGGGTGAAGCTAACTGAGGCCAGGCCAGTAGTGCATTGAAGATCGCTCTCAGCTCTAGGATGTTTATAGGGAGATCTGACTCCTCCAGAGTCCATAGACCCTGAGCTTTCAAGGAGCCCCCGACTTCTCCCCAACCCAGCAGGCTGGCATCCGTGGTCACAATCACCCAGGAAGGTTTTCGGAAGCAAGTTCCCTGGGAGAGGTAATCCTGAGACAACCACTACGGAAGAGATTCTCTTGTCGCCTGATCCAGATCTATTCACAGAGACCGATCCGCATAGTCCCCGTTCCATTGCCTGAGCATGCATAACTGCAGAGGTCTGAGATGGAACCGAGCAAACAGAATGATGTCCAAGGCTGCTACCATCAGACCAATTACCTCCATACATTGAGCCACTGACGGCCGAAGAGAGGACTGAAGGGCAAGGCAAGAGTCGAAAATATTTGTCTTTCTGACCACTGTCAGAAATATCTTTATTGATAGGGAGTTATGGTCCCCAAGAACACTACCCTTGTAGCTGGAACCAAGGAACTTTTTCCCAGATTCACCTTCCAACTGTGGGAGCGAAGAAAAGACAACAAGATCCCCGTATGAGAGTTTGCTTGTTGAAAAGATGGCACCTGAACCAGAATGTTGTCCAGATATGGTGCCACTGCAATGCCCCGTGACATGATCACCGCCAACAGAGCCCCCAGAACCTTTGAAAAAATGATGGGAGCTGTGGCAAGGCCGAACGGTAAAGCCACAAACTGGAAGTGCTTGTCTAGAAAGCGAATATCAGAAACCTGTGATGGTCCTTGTGGATGGGAACATAAAAGGTACGCATCTTTTAGATCTATGGTTGTCATGAACTGACACTCTTGAACCAAGGGAAGAATGGAACGCATAGTTTCCCTCTTGAAGGATGGTACTCTGAGAAACATTTGAGGTCTAAAATTGGTCTGAAAGTTCCCTCTTTCTTGGGAACCACAAACAGATTGGAGTAGAATCCCAGACCCTGTTCCAGCATTGGAACTGGAACTATTACTCCCAGGGCGGACAGGTCCTTGACACAGTTTAAGAACGCCTCTCTTTTTATCTGGTCTACAGATAATCTTGAGAGGAGGAGCCTGCCCCTGGGAGGAAAGGTCTTGAATCCCTGGGATATGATGTCCACTGCCCAGGGATCCGGAACATCCCGAATCAAGGCTTGAGCGTATAAAGAAAGTCTGCCCCCTACAAGATCCAATCCCGGATCGGGGGCAGGCCCTTCATGCTGACTTTGAATCATTTGCAGGCTTCTTAGATTGCTTCCCCTTGTTCAAGGACTGACTGGACTTCCAGGAAGGCTTGGACTGTTCCTGCTTGGAATGGGGGGGGGGGGTGGAGACTTACCTATGAAGTTTCAAAAAGGAATGAAAATTACTCTGACGCCCTGTTTATTTCTCTTATCCTGAAGGAGGAAATGCCCTTTTCCTCCTGTAATATCTGAAATAATTTCAGCCAAACTCGGCCCAAACAAGGTCTTACCCTTATAGGGAATCGCCAAAAGTTTGGATTTAGATGAAACGTCCGCAGACCAGGGTTTCAACCATAGGGCCCTGCGGGCTAGTACAGCAAAACCAGATATTTTTGCTCCCAACTTAATGACTTGTAAGGAAGCATCCGTAATAAAGGTATTGGCTAACTTAAGAGCCTTAATCCTGTCCTGAATCTCCTCAAGAGGAGTATCTGTCCGAACAGAATCAGACAACGCATCAAACCAGTAAGCTGCAGCGCTGGTGACAGTGGCAATGCATACCGCAGGCTGCCATTGGAGACCCTGGTGAACATACATTTTCTTTAGTAAAGCCTCCAACGTCTTATCCATTGGATTCTTGAAAGAACAACTGTCCTCTATGGGAATAGTAGTCCTCTTAGCCAAGGTGGAAATGGCTCCTTCTACCTTAGGAACCGTCTGCCACAACTCCTTAATGGAATCAGCTATAGGAAACATCTTCTTGAAAATAGGAGATGGAGAAAAAGGAATACCAGGTCTCTCCCACTCACGTGCAGTAATCTCTGTTGCACGGTCTGGAATAGGAAAACCTCCACCGCAGAGGGAACATCAAAGTATTTGTTCAGCTTACTGGACTTTAGGATCGACTACGACCATCATGTCGGAGTCGTCCAAGGTAGCCAAAACCTCCTTAAGTAGCATACGTGATGCTACTGAAGTATCTTCGTCCTCAGACTTCTGAAATGAAATACCCTGGGTAGACACAACCAGATCAGAAACCTTAGTTACTGATTCCTTAAGTTTCCTTTTACACCCCTTTTTGTAACATGGGAAAAGCAGATAATGCATCAGATACCGCAGAGGGTACCTGGGTAGCAATATCTTGCAGAGAAAATCCTACCGGATTGTGAGAAGAAACGCAGGGCACAGCCTGTGGAGACTGAACATATTGGGACACCTGAGGAGAAAGCTGCGGCATATCTACTTCAGGAGACACCTGAACAGCATCCGCCTTAGCTAATGGTGGCTCAAAATAAAAAATCTTTTTTCTATATCTTAAAGTTTTCTCTATACAAGATGAACAAAAAGGAACTGAGAATCATAACAAAGCTGACATGGAACAGTCTGTAAGGCTTGTCTATTTTAATAAAATTGACAAGAGAAAAAATAAACTTTATTTATTTTCACTTAAAGAAAAAATACTGCGCCTTTAAATAGTGTTTAAATATTGTCTCAATCACACTAGCCCTTTAAAACCAAACACCCCAGGCACCCAAACACCTCAATAGCTTTACTGAGGTGCCTACCTGTCCTGCAGCCTGAACTGATATCGCCAACGATCCGATCCGGACTCGCAACGGCAGCACTAACAACGGAGCTGACAACTGCGTCATACTCAGCAGCCGACAGAGCCCCAGAAAGCGCACCAACAGGATTACCCACTCCCTAGCAGGGAACCTCACCCTTTCAGTAATTAGCGGAACCGCAGGCATAACGGAGCCGAGTATCCTAAAACACACTCGTAAAACATGATTCTCAGAGAATAGTACACTATGTTATTCAAGCAGAACCATACAGCCCGGATCCTAACCGGAGTGTAAAATTCTAAGCCACCAAAATTAAATTCTCCCCAACACAGTCCACAGTGCCCTGGCAAACTGCCTGTTATATTAACCCCTTCTCTACTGGGTAAAAGTAAACTACCCTTTTAAGCAGCACCTAGCTGCAGAAGTGCCAAATTCTCCTTTCCAATAAAAATAAAAATATGGCACTTACCTTAAAACCATCTGACCGGCAACAGGGCAGCTCACCTGGTTTCAAAGGATCCCATACCTCACATGGACCTGTGGAAGAAGAAAGAATCTGAGTAAGCGTACTCAGGCTTTCTGAATAGGGCAACAAAATCTTGAGAAATCGCAGTGAGGATTGTACCTCACAAGTTCCCAAGTGCTCAAAAGCCACCACTGCCCTACTGAAGAGACCGTCGTGGACTACGGCTATCCCCAGAAAAGATCAGCGCAAACCTGCTCTGCTTTAAAATAATAAAATATTGATTGAAGAAAACTTCTTATCAGACACCTAAACTTCACCTCCTCCTTGCACTGCAGGCAAAGAGAATAACTTGGGATTGGGGATAGGGAAGTGATACTTAACAGCTTTGCTGTGGAGCTCTTTGCCTCCTCCTGCTGCCAGGAGTGATATTCCCAACTGTAATTACTGATGATCCGTGGACTCGCCGTGTCATTAGAAAGAGGCCTCAGCCGAGGCAAAAGTATCAAAATTGTAAAATTTGGAAAAAGTATGTAGAGAGGACCAAGTTGCAGCCTTGCAAAGCTGTTCCACAGAAACTTCATCTTTGAAAGCCCAAGAAGAGGAAACAGCCCTAGTGGAATGAGCTGTAATTCTCTCAGAAGGCTGCTGTCCAGCAGTCTCATAAGCAAAACGAATTATACTTCTCAACCAGAGGGAAAGAGAAGTAGCCTTCTGACCCTTACGCTTTCCTGAGAAACAAACAGGGCAGAAGACTGGCGAAAATCCTTAGTCACCTGTAGGTAGAATTTTAGAGCATGCACAACATCCAAGTTGTGCAACATACGTTCTTTATGAGAAGGTTTGGGACAGAGAGAAGGAACAACAATTTCCCGATTAATATTTCTATCCGACACCACTTTAGGAAGAAACCCCGATTACGAAGAACCGCCTTATCCGCATGAAAGATAAGGAAAGGCGAATCACACTGCAAAGCCGAGAGTTCCGAAACTCTCCAAGCAGGAGACATAACAATACGAAAAAAAACTTCCAAGATAGCAACTTAATATCTTTGGAATACATTGGCTCAAAACGGAGCCTGCTGCAAACCTTTAAGAACAAGATAAAGGCTCTAAGGAGGAGCAACAGGTTTAAACACAGGCCTGATTCTGACCAGAACCTGACAAAAGGATTGAACATCTGGCACATCCACCAGACGCTTGTGTAACAAAATAGATCATGCAGAAATCTGACCTTTCAGAGAACTGACCGACAACTATTTCTCCAGAGTTTCCTGGGGAAAAAATACAATTCTAGGAATCCTGACCCTACTTCAAGAGTAGCCTTTAGATTCACACCAATAAAAAGCTATTTACGCAATACTTTATGGTACATTTTTCGAGTAACAGGCTTGTGAGCCTGGATCGTGGTCTCAATGACCGACTCAGAAAATCCACGCTTCGACAGAACTAAGCGTTCAATCTCCAAGCAGTCAGCTTCACAGAAACGAGATTTGGATGGAGGAACGGACCCTGAGTTAGAGGTCCTTCCTCAGAGGCAACCTCCAAGGAGGCTGAGAAGATATCTTCACTAGGTCTGCATACAAGATCCTGCGAGACCATGCAGGAGCTATTAGAATTACTGATGCTCTCTCTTGTTTGATACTAGCAAAAACTCGTGGAAGGAGCGCAAACAGAGGAAACAGGTATGCTAGACCAAAATCCCAAGGAACCGCCAGAGCATCTATCAGAGCGGCTAGAGGATCTCTTGACCTTGAACCGTACCTTGGAAGCTTGACATTCTGCCGAGAAGCCATCAGATCCAACTCCTGCACCCCCCATTTGAGGGTTAACCTGGAGAACACCTCTGGATGGAGAGCCCAATCCCCGGGATGAAATGTCTGTCTGCTCTTGAAATCCGCTTCCCAGTTTTCCACTCCAGAAATGTGGATGGCAGATAGACAATTGCGACCTTCCGCCCACTGAATAATCCATGCCACCTCCTTCATGGCTAAGGAACTCCGAGTTCCTCCCTGGTGGTTGATGTAAGCCACTGAGGTGATGTTGTCCGACTGAAACCTGATAAACCGGGCTAAGGACAATTGAGGCCAAGCCATCAGGAGAAGACTCCTCCTGAGTCCATAGTCCCTGTGCCTTTAACAAGTCACAGGCTGCTCCCCAGCCTAGTAGGCTCGTCCGTGGTCACAATCACCCAGGAAGGTCTCCGGAAGCATGTGCACAGAAACAGATGGTCCTGAGAAAGCCACCACGGGAGAGAGTCTCATGTCGACTGGTCTAGATCTATCCTCTGAGACAGATCTGAATGGTCTCCCTTCCATTGTCTGAGCATGCATAATTGCAGAGCTCTCAAATGGACTTGAGCAAAGGGAATGATGTCCATGGAAGCGACCAACAGACCAATTACCTCCATACATTGAGCCACTGATGGCCGAACAGTAGACTGAAGAGAGGCAAGAGGAGAGAATTTTGGTTTTTCTGGCTTCCGTCATAGATAGGGAATCTATTACGGTCCCTAAGAAAACCACCCTTGTAGTTGGAACAAGGGAACTTGTTTGCAGATTCACTTTACAACCGTGGGAACGTAGAAAAGACAACAAGATCTCTTATGTTGTAGTTTGCTTGCTGAAAAGATGGTGCCTGAACCAATATGTCGTCCAGGTATGGTGCCACTGCAATTCCCCAAGACCTGATCACTGCCAAGAGAGCCCCTAGAACCTTTGAGAAAATTCTGGGAGCTGTGGCAAAGCCAAATGGAAGAGCCACACACTGAAAGGGTTTGTCTAGAAAGGCGAATTTCAGGAATTTGTGATGATCCTTGTAGATGGGAACATGAAGATACCCGTCCTTCAGGTCTATGGTTGTCATGAACTGACCCTTTTGGACAAAAGGAAGAATAGAGCAAATAGTTTCCATTTTGAAGGACGGTACCCTGAGAAACTTGTAGAGGCACTTTAGGTCTAAAATTAGTCGAAAAGTTCCCTCTTTTTGGGAACCACAAACAGATTTGAATAGAATCCTAGAGGATCAATCACTCCCAGGGAGGAAAGGTCCTAAACACAGTTCAAGAGTGCCTCTCTTTTTACCTGGTCTGCAGATAATCTTGAGAGGTTGAAATTGCCCCTGGGAGGGAAAGTTTTGAATTCTATTTTGTAACCCTGAGATACTATGTCCACAGCCCAAGGATCTGGAACATCTCGTCTCCACGCTTGACAAAACAGGGAAAGTTTGTCTCCCACTTGATCCGAACCCAGACCGGGGGCCAACCCTTCATGCTGACTTAGACTCAGCTGATGGTTTCTTTGATTGCTTCCCCTTATTCCAAGACTGATTGGGCTTCCAAGAAGACTTGGACTGCTCCTGCTTGGAAGAGGGAGAGGAATACTTTTGACCTTTGAAGTTACGAAAGGAATGTTGACGTCCTTTGAGTCTGTTCTTCTTGTCTTGCGGTAGAAAAGACCCTTTTCCACCCGTACTATCAGAAATTATTTCTGACAGACAAGGTCCGAACAAGGTCTTCCCCTTGTAAGGAAGCGCCAGAAACTTGGACTTAGAGGTAACATCAGCTGACCAAGATTTTAGCCAAAATGCCCTGCGGGCTAGGACAGTGAAGCCAGACATCTTGGCTCCCAGTCTAATAACTTGCATGTTAGCATCAGAAATAAAGGAATTGGCTAGTTTGAGATCCTTAATCCTATCTTGTATCTCCTCCAACAGAGTCTCTACTAAAATTGATTTAGACAAGGCGCTGCATCAATAAGATGCTGCACTTGCTACTGTGGCAATACAAACTGCAGGTTGCCATTGAAGACCTTGCTGAACATACATCTTCAAATAAGCTTACAGCTTTTTCTCCATGGGATCCTTAAAGGAGCAGCTATCCTCTATAGGGATCATAGTTCTCTTAGCCAAAATAGAAATAGCCCCTTCTACTTTAGGCACCGTGTGCCAAGAATCTTTAATGGAGTCAGCAACAGGAAACATCTTTTTAAATATGGGAGACCGGGAGAAAGGAATCCCTGGCTTCTACCATTCCTGTGCAATAATCTCTGTCACATGGTCTGGGACAGGAAAAACTTCCACAGAGGAAGGAACATCATAGTATTTATTAAATTTACCAGACTTCTTAGGGTTGACAACGACAGAAGTATCAGAGTCATCCAAAGTAGCAAATACCTCCTTTATCAGTACACCAAGGTGTTCAAGCTTAAATCTGAAGTTTACTTCTTCAGTCTCAGATGAAGGAATAATACTGTCTGAATTTGAGATTTCACCCTCAGAGGCTACTGACGTATCCTCCTCATCAGACTTATGAGGGAGGGCAACCTGCGTAGCAGAAGGTGGAACAGAAACCTTAGAGCAGATAATGCCACAGATACTGCAGAAAATACCTGTGCAGGCAAATAAACTCCTCCTGGAGGCTGAGAGGAACTGCAGGGCACTGTATGTGATGCCATAGAGGCTTGAGACATTTGAGGAGAAAGCTGTGGCATTACCTAAACAGCATCCTCCTGAGAAACATTGGGCTCATCGGGCAACAATTATCTTTAAATTGAAGTGTTCTAGCTAAGCATGCAGCACAGAATTGCATAGGCAAAACAATTTGTGCCTCTAGGCATTACAAGCAATTGTCAAAAGACACAGTCTTCCATGTCCATAACACTAAATAAAAAATTCCCCAAATTGTAATTTTGTTTAAATACACTGTCACTTTAAGAATTTTTAATACCACAGCCGCTTAACGTTATGCAAAAATTCTTTAAAATAATAAACAAATCAGGCCCCCTACACCTCAGGCAGGCTGAGGTGCCTTATCATAACACTTATACACAATTTGGCTGCCAGAAGTCTCTAAAACGATTGTGTAGTAGATAGACACTGAAATTCAATGACGCCGCTCTGCTCCGTGAATATCCGACAGCAGAGAGAAGTCACATGACCGGCAGAGAGAGGAAACTACGCAGCAAGTAAAAGTTGTGCGTTTCCCTCTGCCTACAACACTGGAGCTAAATTTACACAAATGCTCAAGCAGTCTGTCAGTTGGCCTGTTCTAGCTAAGCCAGCAAAGAAAACCAACTGCCAAATTTTAAGTTTATACATAAATCCCTGTATAAAACATAAGCCACACACATACTAATAAAGTATTTCAACAAAATAAACCCAAAGAGGAAAAATGTCCCAATAAAGGAAAGATTAACCCCTAGGGGCCTATTTATCATAGGTCTTGTGGACCTGATCCGACAGCATGGATCAGGTCCGCAAGACCTCGCTGAATGCGGAAAGCAATACGCTCTCTGTATTCAGCATTGCACCAGCAGCTCACAAGAGCTGCTGGTGCAACGCCGCCCCCTGCAGACTCGCGGCCAATGGGTCGGGTTGATTTCGTACTCGATCGGGTTGATTTCCGACGATTCCTGTCCGCCTCATCAGAGCAGGCTTACAGGGTTATGGAGCAGCGGTCTTTAGACCGCTGCTTCATAACTGCGGTTTCTGGCGAGTCTTCAGACTCGCCAGAAACACAGCCCTTCAAGCTCTGTTCGGAGCTTGATAAATGGGCCCCATAGTCTCAACATACATAATGTGCCTGCCCACTGCCAAAAAAAATCCTGTATTAAGGATTTTAAAAATGTCCCTATCTCCTGCATATGACATATTCTTCTTAAGTGCAAGTCTCCAAAACCTAGAAGACAAAAGCACTTACCTGCAGTCTAGCTGTCCGGCAGGAAGACAGCTCACAAGACGTGAAAGGACACACACTCCTTACAGAGACCTGTAGAAAAAGAAAGAAAAAGTTACCAACTATGACTTTCTGTACCATGGGCAGCAATGTGTTAGGAAACAAAGCAAGGTCTACCTCACAACTTCCTAACTGCTTAAAAGCCGCCATTACTCTACTGAAGAGATTGACGTGGACTCAGCTAAACCCAAATCCTTGCTTGCAGGGAAAAGTACCCCAAAAAGGAATTAATTTCTTTAGACACCAAACTTCACATCCTCCATTGACAGAGGCAAAGAGAATGACTGGGGATTATGGGTAGGGGAGTGACACTTAACAGCTTTGTTGAGGTGCTCTTTGCCTCCTCCTGCTGGCCAGGAGTGATATTCCCACTAGTAATTGAATGACGTTGTGGACTCTCCATATCTTAGGAAAGAAATAAACTTTTATGAATCAGAAAAAACATGCAGTTTGAAGACACTTTCCAATATACTTCCATTATCAAATTTTGCATATTCTTTTTATAATTACGCTTTCTGGGGAACAAGATCCTATTGAGCATGTGCACAAGCTCACAGGGTATATGTATACTAGTCTGTGATTGGCTGATGTTTGTCACATGATACAGGGGGTGGAGAAAGGCACAAAACATAAATTTGTCAGAAAAATAAAATCTACTAGTTATTTGAAATTCAGCGTAGGTGTTATTGCTTTGTATTTTTATTATGCACTTGTTAATTATGCAATTGTACTGCATTTAGTGGTCTATTAAGACTTTGACATCTTGAGAAAGGCCATTTGTGTTTAAAACGCATTGATGTGAATAATGCAGGGGTGCATATGTACAAAAGTGTGCACCTTTGATTGGTTGTGACAATTCGATATACAGAGGCAATTGTTCTGGGATTATAAAGTCCTTTTTGGAGCAAGCCCTTGGATACAGTTTAAATCACAAGCGCTTGTGTATCGTAACAAAATATCACTGTTACTATTACACTGGTATTCTGATAGGCTGTCTTCAGTCACGTGACTTTCCAAAGCCGTATTGTGAGAAGTGGCATTGTGCGTTTTTGAAAGAGTGAGAAATCGTTCCACAGACAAACAAGGTATTTTATCACAGAGGGAGTTATTTTTCAACTTAGGTGAGTGATCCAATTACACATAAATACAAGGTGACTTTCTGTCTGTATCAGACGATAATGGCCAAATATTGCAATAAAGTGACACAAACAACTTCCTCCTAGTCCTACATTAACTCCATAATAAGTTAAATTACACGGCAATGTCTATTCGTGATTCAGTTTTTATAGGACAATAAATTTAGTTTGAGAACAGAGACGTTATTTTCCTTCAAATAAGACGATTAACTTTTTAACCAACGGTGGTTTAGATAGTATGTTTTGTTTTTAGATGCAGATACATTTATTTATTAATGAGGATTAACTCCAATATTATATATTAATTATATTTTACATTCAGTGGCTTATTTTTAGTGCGCTCTTTTGTCGATATAGTTTTATTTGAAGGGTACTTTTGAGAAATTCCCCTCTAAGGGTTGCTTATAGCTGAGTTTTTAAGGGTTTTAATTTGCTAATGGTCCATTTCACCTACTAGAATGTATTCAATTGTTTACAAAGAGCTTATTTACCATTGTTACTTGAAATAGCTGACTTTGCCTGTAGAAACCACCACCATGAGTAACAAACGTATTCTCTGTAGAAAAGCACTAATTAATCTCCCAGTAGGAGAGGGATTTTTATATCCATATTAGTTGGTTGTGCTCATATACCCCCCCCTCGTCATAATTAGCATTTCAATACCTAACTATTTAGTCTGTGTGTTTAGAGATAGGTAACATTAGCATATCTGGTTTACCTGCATGCTCAGCTCATTTTATGGGCATGTCCTTAAGAACAACAGGTGTGGGTTTAATGAACAAAAACATAATTTATGTAAGAACTTACCTGATAAATTAATTTCTTTCATATTAGCAAGAGTCCATGAGCTAGTGACGTATGGGATATACATTCCTACCAGGAGGGGCAAAGTTTCCCAAACCTTAAAATGCCTATAAATACACCCCTCACCACACCCACAATTCAGTTTAACGAATAGCCAAGAAGTGGGGTGATAAGAAAGGAGTGAAAGCATCAAAAAATAAGGAATTGGAATAATTGTGCTTTATACAAAAAAAATCATAACCACCACAAAAAAGGGTGGGCCTCATGGACTCTTGCTAATATGAAAGAAATGAATTTATCAGGTAAGTTCTTACATAAATTATGTTTTCTTTCATGTAATTAGCAAGAGTCCATGAGCTAGTGACGTATGGGATAGCAGATACCCAAGATGTGGAACTTCCACGCAAGAGTCACTAGAGAGGGAGGGATAAAATAAAGACAGCCAATTCCGCTGAAAAATTAATCCACTACCCAAATCAAAAAAGTTTCAATTTTTATAATGAAAAAAACTGAAATTATAAGCAGAAGAATCAAACTGAAACAGCTGCCTGAAGTACCATTCTACCAAAACTGCTTCTAAAGAAGAGAAAACATCAAAATGCTAGAACATAGTAAAAGTATGCAAAGAAGACCAAGTCATTGCTTTGCAAATCTGATCAACAGAAGCTTCATTCTTAAAAAGCCCAGGAAGTAGAAACTTACCTAGTAGAATGAGCCGTAATCCTCCGAGGCGGGAATCCACCCGACTCCAAATAAGCATGATGAATCAAAAGTTTAAGCAAGATGCCAAATAAATGGCAGAAGCCTTTTGACCTTCCTAAAACCAGAAAAGATAACAAATAGACTAGACGTCTATCTGAAATCTGAATAGCTTCAACAGAGAATTTCAAAAACTCTTACCATATCCAAAGAAAGTAAGAATCTCACCAAAGAAGTCTTAGGAAAACAATAATTCCTCCCTAATGTTGTTAGAATTTACAACTTTAGGTAAGAATTGAAATGAGGACAGCAAAAAACACTTTATCCTGATGAAAAAATCAGAAAAAAGAGATTCACAAGAAAGAACAGATAATTCAAAAACTGTTCTAGCTGAAGAGATGTCCAAAAAGAACAATACTTTCCATGAAAGTAAATAATGTCCAGAGCAAGCATATGCTCAAATAGAAGAGCCTGAAAAGCCTTCAGAACCAAATTGAAAAAATCAGAAAAGGATATTCACAAAAAAGAGCAGATAACTCAAAAACTCTTCTAGCAGAAGAAATAACCAAAAGGAACAATACTTTTCCAAGAAAGTAATTTAATGTTCAGAGAATGCATAGTTTCAAACGGAGGAGCCTATAAAGCCCTCAGCACCAAATTGAGACTCCAAAGAGGAGAGATTGAATTAATGACAGGCTTGATACGGACCAAAGCCTGTACAAACCAATGAATATCAGGATGATTAGCAATCTTTCTGTGAAAAAAGAACAGAAAGAGTAGAGATTTGTCCTATCAAAGAACTAAAGACAAAACCTTATCCAAACCAACCTGAAAAAATAATAAAATTCTATGAATTTTAAAAGAATGCCAAGAAAAGAAGGTCTTCCAGACTCAATAATAAATCTTTCTAGAGACAGATTTACGAGCCTGAAACATAGTATTAATCAATGAGACAGAGAAACCTCTATGACTAAAAATCAAGCGTTCAATCTCCATCTCTTCAAATTTAATGATTTGAGATCCTGATGGAAAAACAAACATAATTTATGCTTACCTGATAAATTCCTTTCTCCTGTAGTGTGGTCAGTCCACGGGTCATCATTACTTCTGGGATATTAACTCCTCCCCAACAGGAAGTGCAAGAGGATCACCCAAGCAGAGCTGCTATATAGCTCCTCCCCTCTACGTCACACCCAGTCATTCGACCGAGAACCAACGAGAAAGGGGAAGCTAAAGGGTGCAGTGGTGACTGGAGTATAATTTAAAAATTTTAGACCTGCCATAAAAAACAGGGCGGGCCGTGGACTGACCACACTACAGGAGAAAGGAATTTATCAGGTAAGCATAAATTATGTTTTCTCCTGTTAAGTGTGGTCAGTCCACGGGTCATCATTACTTCTAGGATACCAATACCAAAGCTAAAGTACACGGATGATGGGAGGGACAGGCAGGATCTTTATACGGAAGGAACCACTGCCTGAAGAACCTTTCTCCCAAAAACAGCCTCCGAAGAAGCAAAAGTGTCAAATTTGTAAAATTTGGAAAAAGTATGAAGAGAAGACCAAGTTGCAGCCTTGCAAATCTGTTCAACAGAGGCCTCATTCTTAAAGGCCCAAGTGGAAGCCACAGCTCTAGTAGAATGAGCTGTAATTCTTTCAGGAGGCTGCTGTCCAGCAGTCTCATAAGCTAAACGTATTATGCTACGCAGCCAAAAAGAGAGAGAGGTAGCAGAAGCTTTTTGACCTCTCCTCTGTCCAGAATAAACGACAAACAGGGAAGAAATTTGTCGAAAATCTTTAGTTGCCTGTAAATAAAATTTCAGGGCACGGACTACATCTAGATTGTGTAGAAGTCGTTCCTTCTTTGAAGAAGGATTAGGACACAATGATGGAACAACAATCTCTTGATTGATATTCCTGTTAGTGACCACCTTAGGTAAGAACCCAGGTTTAGTATGCAGAACTACCTTGTCTGAATGAAAAATCAGATAAGGAGAATCACAATGTAAGGCCGATAACTCAGAGACTCTTCGAGCCGAGGAAATAGCCATTAAAAACAGAACTTTCCAAGATAACAATTTGATATCAATGGAATGAAGGGGTTCAAACGGAACACCCTGTAAAACGTTAAGAACTAAGTTTAAACTCCATGGTGGAGCAACAGTTTTAAACACAGGCTTAATCCTGGCCAAAGCCTGACAAAAAGCCTGAACGTCTTGAACTTCTGACAGACGTTTGTGTAAAAGAATGGACAGAGCTGAAATCTGTCCCTTTAAGGAACTAGCGGATAAACCCTTTTCTAAACCTTCTTGTAGAAAAGACAATATCCTAGGAATCCTAACCTTACTCCATGAGTAACTCTTGGATTTGCACCAATGTAAGTATTTACGCCATATTTTATGGTAAATCTTTCTGGTAACAGGCTTCCTAGCCTGTATTAAGGTATCAATTACTGACTCAGAAAATCCACGTTTTGATAAAATCAAGCGTTCAATTTCCAAGCAGTCAGCTTCAGAGAAATTAGATTTTGATGTTTGAAAGAACCCTTGATCAGAAGGTCCTGTCTCAGAGGCAGAGACCAAGGTGGACAGGATGACATGTCCACTAGATCTGCATACCAGGTCCTGCGTAACCACGCAGGCGCTATTAGAATCACCGATGCTCTCTCCTGTTTGATCCTGGCAATCAATCGAGGAAGCATCGGGAAGGGTGGAAACACATAAGCCATCCCGAAGGTCCAAGGTGCTGTCAAAGCATCTACCAGGACCGCTCCCGGATCCCTGGATCTGGACCCGTAACACGGAAGCTTGGCGTTCTGTCGAGACGCCATGAGATCTATCTCTGGTTTGCCCCAACGTCGAAGTATTTGGGCAAAGACCTCCGGATGAAGTTCCCACTCCCCCGGATGAAAAGTCTGACGACTTAGGAAATCCGCCTCCCAGTTCTCCACTCCCGGGATGTGGATTGCTGACAGGTGGCAAGAGTGAGACTCTGCCCAGCGAATTATCTTTGATACTTCCATCATCGCTAGGGAGCTTCTTGTCCCTCCTTGATGGTTGATGTAAGCTACAGTCGTGATGTTGTCCGACTGAAACCTGATGAACCCCCGAGTTGTTAACTGGGGCCAAGCTAGAAGGGCATTGAGAACTGCTCTCAATTCCAGAATGTTTATTGGAAGGAGACTCTCCTCCTGAGTCCATGATCCCTGAGCCTTCAGAGAATTCCAGACAGCGCCCCAACCTAGTAGGCTGGCGTCTGTTGTTACAATTGTCCAATCTGGCCTGCTGAATGGCATCCCCCTGGACAGATGTGGCCGAGAAAACCACCATAGAAGAGAATTTCTTGTCTCTTGATCCAGATTCAGAGTAGGGGACAAATCTGAGTAATCCCCATTCCACTGACTTAGCATGCACAATTGCAGC
This sequence comes from Bombina bombina, assembly GCF_027579735.1. Taxonomy (NCBI): domain Eukaryota; kingdom Metazoa; phylum Chordata; class Amphibia; order Anura; family Bombinatoridae; genus Bombina; species Bombina bombina. The sequence continues at coordinate 1,139,693,191 of NC_069502.1, forward strand.
GGTCTGAGATGTAGGCGTGCAAAGGGTACTATGTCCATTGCCGCTACCATTAAGCCGATTACCTCCATGCATTGAGCCACTGACGGGTGTTGAATGGAATGAAGGACACGGCAAGCATTTTGAAGCTTTGTTAACCTGTCTTCTGTCAGGTAGATCTTCATTTCTACAGAATCTATAAGAGTCCCCAAGAAGGGAACTCTTGTGAGTGGAAAGAGAGAACTCTTCTTTTCGTTCACCTTCCACCCATGCGACCTTAGAAATGCCAGTACTAACTCTGTATGAGACTTGGCAGTTTGAAAGCTTGAAGCTTGTATCAGAATGTCGTCTAGGTACGGAGCTACCGAAATTCCTCGCGGTCTTAGCACCGCCAGAAGAGCGCCCAGAACCTTTGTGAAGATTCTTGGAGCCGTAGCCAATCCGAATGGAAGAGCTACAAACTGGTAATGCCTGTCTAGGAAAGCAAACCTTAGATACCGGTAATGATCTTTGTGAATCGGTATGTGAAGGTAAGCGTCCTTTAAATCCACTGTGGTCATGTACTGACCCTCTTGGATCATGGGTAGGATTGTCCGAATAGTTTCCATTTTGAACGATGGAACTCTTAGGAATTTGTTTAGGATCTTTAAATCCAAGATTGGTCTGAAGGTTCCTTCTTTCTTGGGAACCACAAACAGATTTGAGTAAAACCCCTGTCCGTGTTCCGACCGCGGAACCGGGTGGATCACTCCCATTAGTAAGAGATCTTGTACACAGCGTAGAAACGCCTCTTTCTTTATTTGGTCTGTTGACAACCTTGAAAGATGAAATCTCCCTTTTGGGGGAGAGGTCTTGAAGTCCAGAAGATATCCCTGAGATATGATCTCTAAAGCCCAGGGATCCTGGACATCTCTTGCCCAAGCCTGGGCGAAGAGAGAAAGTCTGCCCCCCACTAGATCCGTTCCCGGATCGGGGGCCCTCGATTCATGCTGTCTTAGGGGCAGCAGCAGGTTTTCTGGCCTGCTTGCCCTTGTTCCAGGACTGGTTAGGTCTCCAGCCTTGTCTGTAGCGAGCAACAGCTCCTTCCTGTTTTGGAGCAGAGGAAGTTGATGCTGCTCCTGCCTTGAAATTACGAAAGGTACGAAAATTAGACTGTCTAGCCCTAGGTTTGGCTCTGTCTTGAGGCAGGGCATGGCCTTTACCTCCTGTAATGTCAGCGATAATTTCTTTCAAACCGGGCCCGAATAAGGTCTGCCCTTTGAAAGGTATGTTAAGTAATTTAGATTTAGAAGTAACGTCAGCTGACCAGGATTTTAGCCACAGTGCTCTACGTGCCTGAATGGCGAATCCGGAATTCTTAGCCGTAAGTTTAGTTAAGTGTACTACGGCATCTGAAACAAATGAATTAGCTAGCTTAAGTGTTTTAAGCTTATTTGAAATCTCATCTATAGTTATTGAGTCAAGAGTTTCTTCCAGAGACTCGGACCAAAAAGCGGCCGCAGCCGTGACAGACGCAATACATGCAAGGGGTTGTAATATAAAACCTTGTTGAGCAAACATTTTCTTAAGGTAACCCTCTAATTTTTTATCCATTGGATCTGAAAAGGCACAGCTATCCTCCACCGGGATAGTGGTACGCTTAGCCAGAGTAGAAACCGCTCCCTCCACCTTAGGGACCGTCTGCCATAAGTCCCGTGTGGTGGCGTCTATTGGAAACATTTTTCTAAATACAGGAGGGGGGGGAAAAGGGTACACCGGGCCTATCCTACTCCTTAGTAATTATCTCTGTAAGCCTCTTAGGTATAGGAAATACGTCAGTACTCGTCGGTACCGCATAGTATCTATCCAGCCTACATAATTTCTCTGGGATTGCGACGGTGTTACAATCATTCAGAGCCGCTAATACCTCCCCTAGCAGTACACGGAGGTTTTCTAGCTTAAACTTAAAGTTTGAAATGTCTGAATCCACTCTATTGGGATCAGCTCCGTCACCTGCAGATTGAAGCTCTCCGTCCTCATGTTCTGCAAATTGTGACGCAGTATCTGACATGGCCCTATTATTATCAGCGCACTCTGTTCTCACCCCAGAGTGATCTCGCTTACCTCTAAGTTCAGGTAATTTAGACAAAACTTAAGTCATAACATTAGCCATGTCCTGTAATGTGATCTGTAATGGCCGCCCTGAAGTACCCGGCGTTACAATATCACGCACTTCCCGAGCGGGAGATGCAGGTACTGACACGTGAGGCAAGTTAGTCGGCATAACTTTCCCCTCGTTGTTTGGTGAATGATGTTCAATTTGTACAGATTGACTTTTATTTAAAGTAGCATCAATGCAATTAGTACATAAATTTCTATTGGGCTCCACCTTGGCTTTAGCACATATAGCACAGAGATATTCCTCTGAGTCAGACATGTTTAACACACTAGCAATTAAACTAGCAAACTTGGAAATACTTTTCAACTCAATTTACAAGTAATATGAAAAACGTACTGTGCCTTTAAGAAGCACAGAAAAAAATTATAACAGTTGAGTAACAATGAACCGGAGAAACTATAAAATCAAATTTTTCCCGGTAAAAAATACAATTTAGCAAAGGATTGCCCCCATTAGCAATGGATAACTAACCCTTAAACAGCAGAAAAAAAGTACAGAAAATAAACGTCTTTTTTATCACAGTCAAAGCACAATCTCACAGGTCTGCTGTGAGTGATTACCTCCCTCAAAATAATTTTTGAAGACCCTTGAGCTCTGTAGAGACGATCCGGATCATGCAGGGAAGAAAACAGACTTGTGACTGAATTTCTGATGCGTAGTAAAAGCGCCAAAAAAGGCCCCTCCCCCTCACACACAACAGTGAGGGAGATCAGTAAACTGTCTTAAATTAAATAAAACGACCGCCAAGTGGAAAAAAACAGTGCCCAAAACAATTGTTCACCCAGTACCTCAGATAATTAAACGATTTAACATGCCAGCAAAACGTTTAACATCAAATAAAATGAAGTGTCATTAGAAAGCCTGCTGCTAGTCGTTCCCACTGCAAGTTAGGCTAAAAGTTTTATGCATACAGTATTATCCCAGTGAAGTGCCATTCCCCAGAATACTGAAGTGTAAATATACATACATGACAGCCTGATACCAGTTGCTACTACTGCATTTAAGGCTGAACTTACATTATATCGGTATGGGCAGTATTTTCTCAGTCAATTCCATTCCTCAGAAAATAATATACTGCTACATACCTCTTTGCAGGTGAACCTGCCCGCTGTCCCCTGATCTGAAGTTTACCTCACTCCTCAGATGGCCGAGAACAGCAAAATGATCTTAACTACGCCGGCTAAAATCATACAAAAACTCAGGTAGATTCTTCTTCAAATTCTACCTGAGAAGGAACAACACACTCCGGTGCTGTTTTAAAATAACAAACTTTTGATTGAAGATATAAAAACTAAGTATAATCACCACAGTCCTCTCACACATCCTATCTATTAGTTGGGTGCAAGAGAATGACTGGGTGTGACGTAGAGGGGAGGAGCTATATAGCAGCTCTGCTTGGGTGATCCTCTTGCACTTCCTGTTGGGGAGGAGTTAATATCCCAGAAGTAATGATGACCCGTGGACTGACCACACTTAACAGGAGAAATGGGCCTTGAGAAAGAAGGTCTGGTTAAAACGGAAGTGTCCAAGGTTGGCAACTGGCCATCCGAATGAGATCCGCATACCAAAACCTGAGAGGCCATGCTGGAGCCACCAGCAGAACAAACAAATACTCCATAAGAATTTTGGAAATCACTTTGGAAGAAGAACTAGAGGCGGAAAGAAATAGGCAAAAAGAAAATTCCAAAGAAATGTCAATGCATACACTACTTCCGCCTGAGGATCCCCGGACCTGAATAGGCCCCTGGGAAGTTCTTTATTCGGATGAGATGCCAACAGATCTATTTCTAGAAATGCTCACATCTGAAAAATTGAAAAACATATCTGGGTATGAGAGACCATTCTCCCGGATGTAAAGCTTGATTAACAGAGATAATCCGCTTCCCAAATATCTATACCTGGGAAAAAAAACACAGAATTTAGATAGGAGCTGGATTTAGCCCAAGCTAATATCCGAGACACTTCTGTCACAGCCTAAGGACTGATAGTCCCACCCTGATGATTGACATACACCATAGTTGTGATATTGTCTGAAAAACAATAAACGTCTCTTCTTCAAAAGGAAACTGAAAAACTCTGAGAATGCACGGAGTTCTAAAATATCAAATGGTAATCTCGCCTCCTGAGATTTCCAAACCCCTTGTGCTGACAGAGAACCTCAGACAGCCTCCCAACCAAAAAGACTCACATCTGTAGAGATCATGGTCCAGGTTGAAAGAAACGAAGAGACCTGTAGAACTAAATGATGGTGATCTTAACCACCAAATCAAGAGAGAAAAATATTAGGATTCGAAGATTTAAATGTGAAATCCTAGAATCCCTGCACCATAATTCAGCATAAAAAACTGGAAAGGTTCTTTCTATTGAAAATGAGCAAAGGGAATTGAATCCAATGCTGTGGCCATAAGACCTAAAACTTCTATGCATATATAGCAACTGAAGGAAATAATAGAGACTAAAAGGTACCGACAGACGGAACCCAATAAAATTGTCCCTTGTCTGATAGAGACAAAGACAGTGACACAAACTATCTGGAAACCTAAAAAAGGTGACCCTTGTGTGAGGAATCAAGAGCTGTTGAAAAAAAGATCCTCTAACTATGTCCTGGAAGAACAAAGTGAATCATATGAGATTCCGCATCCTCAGAAAATAATCTGAATGAAAACAGAAAAATGAAAATATGCATTTATTGTATCTAATGAAAACAAATAATGCTATCACTGACCAAAAAAAAGGCAGAATAGTTTGAATAAAACTCCAAAACCCAGTTCCTAAAAATGGAACTGGAAGAAATAACCCAGAAGATTCCAGGTCTGAGCAGCGCTTGAACCCCACGGGTGATCAGCCATGCTTCAACAGTACCCAAAATATATAGGACCGAAACACACTTAAAGAAAGTGTTAGCCTTACTGGAATAGCTGGAATATAATAGAGAAAAAAGACTTCTCACAGACTGTTTATTCTGAACTTATTCTGTACCCAAAATCAAAGAAATTTGGAGCGAATAGAACCAAATACATTTCAAAAAAGTCTTAACCTGCCCCTTACCAGCCGAGCTGGAATACGGCACGTACATCGCAATTTTAGGGAGCTGATTTTGAACTGAAAAATTTCCAATTAAAAACATGTTACTTGGGAAAGAATTCAGGAATTTGTTCCTTAATAAGAACAACCAAACTAATATAAGCTTAAAGTTTAGTCTTAGAACTCAATCTTGAAGCCCAGAGTAAAAGTTATGAATTGAATCCAATTATAAAACAAATAATTGAATATCTTAGAACAAAAGAAATATGGATTTTTAGAAATCACAAAATTCTTCTAGCTAAAACAGCTAAAGACATAGATTAAACCTCATTTGCGAAAATATTCAATAAAATGAAGACACAAATGAAATTATTAGCATGATAGTCCAGTTAAAGGACCAGTCAATACACTGGACTTGCATAATCAAATAAATGCAAAACAACAAGACAAATGCAACAGCACCTAGTCTAGTAAATTTTGTCCCTTTAACAATGCTAAAATAAATCATAATCTGATACTTGATCTTAAAGTAAACAGAAAAAAAATGAAGCAATTGCAACATTATCCAAATAAATCACAGGTCCAAGAAAAGTACCTGAAACTAAATAATTTTCCATAAATAAGATACAACCATCTAAAGGAAAATAAATACTATTTTGCTATAGAAACAATAGCATAATTAGTAGGAGTAGAGATAGCCCCAATAAATTGGAGAACCCTCCAAATTGAATTTAACTGTCAGCAAAGAATATAGTTTAAAACCTTTGAAGAAGGAATAAAAGAAAATTCTCAGCCTATTCCATTCCCTAGTATGAGGAACTGGAAAAAAACCTCTGAAAACACAGAAGAATAAATAAGCAGAAATAAAATGTTAGCTAGTCTTGAAAAAGAACTAGTTACCTTAATATCCAAAATAATCAACACCTTTTCAACAAAGAACAAATGTACTTTAATAAAAAAAAAAAAAAAATAGTTTTGTTAGTGTCAATATCTGATGAAGAAAATTCTGAATGAGAAAAAAACATCATCAGAGAAGGATAAATCAATATGTTGTTGGTCATTTGAAACTTCAATAATTAAAAAAGACCTAAAAATTTTATTAGAAGGCACGATGTCAGACAAAGCCTTTAAAATAGAATTAGAAAAATATTCTTATAAATCTTCTAAATATTTCTTGTACATAAGATGTAAAAAGAATAGCAATATATAAAGCATAAATACTAATGGATTCTGCATGTAAAAGTTTATCATGATAACTTATTACAAACCATAGCTAAAGATAAACATTCATAACATTTAAAAAAAAAAATGAACTTAGCTTTGGTAGGACTGAACTCAGTCAACATGAATCCTTTAGATCGTTTTGAAACAGGAACAGTGAAATCTTGCAATATGTAATAGAAAAAAAAACAATATTTAAAGCAAAATTATCAAATTCCTTAAATGACAGTTTCAGGAATGGGAAAAGAATGCAAAATAATAAGCTTCTAGAAACCAGAAGCAATAAAAAAAAGTGAGGTTTAAATAATGTGAGGAAAAAAAAAAAGTGGAAAAAAATATGCCCACATTTTTTGGCGCCAAATATGACGCCCACATTATTGGCGCTAAATACAACGCCCATATTTTTGGCGCCAAGTATGACGCCACAACCTCTGACGCCAGAACCGACGCCCACATTTTTGGGCAAAAAATGTCTGAATACACATGCGTCAAAAATGACGTTTATCAGAAAACAACTTCCGGCGTCAACTACGGCGCCGGAAATGACGAAATTTTTGCGCCAAAAAAGTCCGCGCCAAGAAAGACGCAATAAAAAGAAACATTTTCTGCCCCCGCAAGCCTAACAGCACACAGGGAAAAATGATCAATTGAAAATTTTCAAGGTAAAGAAAAATAAATTGAATTAAAATGCATTATTCCAAATAATGAAACTGACAGTCTGGATTTTAAAGGAATACTGATTATCCTGAATCATGGCAAATATAAGTTTAAAGACATATATTTAGAACTTTACATAGAAAGTGCCCAACCATAGCTTAGAGTGTCATAATAAAATAAGACTTACTTACCCTAAGACACTCATCTACATATAGTAGACAGCCAAACCAGTACTGAAACGAGAATCAGTAGAGCTAATGGTATATAAGAGTATATCGTCGATCTGAAAAGGGAGGTAAGAGATGAATCTCTACGACCGATAACAGAGAACCTATGAAATAGATCCCGTAGAAGGAGACCATTGAATTCAAATAGGCAATACTCTCTTCACATCCCTCTGACATTCACTGCACTCTGAGAGGAAAACTGGGCTCCAGCCTGCTGCGAAGCGCATATCAACGTAGAATCTAGCACAAACTTACTTCACCACCTCCATGGGAGGCAAAGTTTGTAAAAACTGAATTGTGGGTGTGGTGAGGGGTGTATTTATAGGCATTTTAAGGTTTGGGAAACTTTGCCCCTCCTGGTAGGAATGTATATCCCATACGTCACTAGCTCATGGACTCTTGCTAATTACATGAAAGAAACTAGCTATTTCAAACCAAAAAATAAACGGGAAGGAACATTTTTCTATACATTTGATACTCTACAGTAGATACAAGTCATTTGGTACATATTAAGGGGAACCCAATTTTATAGTACAGTGTTCCCTTTAAAGAAACATTAAAGGAATTGTGTTTTCAATTACCTATACCAGCTGCAGAGTAGTAAATGTATTAGAAATTGGTCATTCATTTACTCTTATTTTTGTATATATAAATCTAATAATAAATATATTAAGGCACTCACCTCCCACTGCATGCAGAATGGCCTCTGGAGCACAGGTATCCCATTTCTTGCAACCTGGGCTGGCAAAGACATAAGCAGATGCCTGTCCTTCAATCAGCTGAATAATCTGTACAAAATAATAGACATTTAAATGTGAAGTAAATAAAACAGAATAATAAAAAAAATCTAATTAGATATCAAGGGCCTGATTAAAAAATGGGCAGTCCCTGCAAGTGGCGCGATATCTCCTATTGAAAGTAATGGAGCTCGCTGGAAAAGGGGAAACTTCGCACTGTGGAGCGAAGTTAGCAGTGAGCAGGGGGCCATTTTATAAAGTAAATCCTGCAGCTAATATAAAATCACATTAAGCTGCTTTCTGCGTATAGCATCTTACAATTGCCTATATTTTTGTATGTATATGTTTGTCTATTACGGTTAGAAGTATTTTGAGTGTTTTGAATAAAGTTTTGTCATCTTTTAGTTGGTGAGAAAAAAAACAGAATTTATGCTTACCTGATAAATTACTTTCTCCAACGGTGTGTCCGGTCCACGGCGTCATCCATTACTTGTGGGAAATATTCTCCCCCACAGGGAAAGGCAAGGAGAGCACACAGCAAGAGCTGTCCATATAGCTCCCCCTCTGGCTCCGCCCCCCAGTCATTCGACCGACGGTTAGGAGAAAAAGGAGAAACTATAGGGTGCCGTGGTGACTGTAGTGTATAAAGAAAAAATTTTCAACCTGATTAAAAAACCAGGGCGGGCCGTGGACCGGCCACACCGTTGGAGAAAGTAATTTATCAGGTAAGCATAAATTCTGTTTTCTCCAACATTGGTGTGTCCGGTCCACGGCGTCATCCATTACTTGTGGGAACCAATACCAAAGCTTTAGGACACGGATGAAGGGAGGGAGCAAATCAGGTTACCTAAACGGAAGGCACCACGGCTTGCAAAACCTTTCTCCCAAAAATAGCCTCCGAAGAAGCAAAAGTATCAAATTTGTAGAATTTGGCAAAAGTGTGCAGAGAAGACCAAGTCGCTGCCTTACATATCTGGTCAACAGAAGCCTTGTTCTTGTAGGCCCATGTGAAAGCCACAGCCCTAGTAGAGTGAGCTGTGATACGGTCAGGAGGCTGCCGTCCGGCAGTCTCATAAGCCAAGCGGATAATGCTTTTCAGCCATAAAGAGAGAGAGGTAGCAGTAGCTTTTTGACCTCTCCTCTTACCAGAGTAAACGACAAACAAAGATGAGGTTTGTCTAAAATCTTTTGTTGCTTCTAAATAGAACTTTAAAGCACGAACAACATCTAAATTGTGTAATAAACGTTCCTTCTTTGAAACTGGATTTGGACACAAAGAAGGAACAACTATTTCCTGGTTGATGTTCTTGTTGGAAACAACTTTTGGAAGAAAACCAGGCTTAGTACGCAAAACAACCTTATCTGAATGAAAAACCAGATATGGTGGATTACACTGCAAAGCAGATAATTCAGAAACTCTTCTAGCAGAAGAAATAGCAACCAAAAACAGAACTTTCCAAGATAATAACTTAATATCTATGGAATGTAAAGGTTCAAACGGAACCCCTTGAAGAACTGAAAGAACTAAATTTAGACTCCAAGGAGGAGTCATGGGTCTGTAAACAGGCTTGATTCTAACCAAAGCCTGAACAAAAGCTTGTACATCTGGCAAAGCTGCCAGTCGTTTGTGCAACAAGACGGATAATGCAGAAATCTGTCCTTTTAGAGAACTAGCTGACAACCCTTTATCCAAACCTTCTTGGAGAAAGGAGAGAATCTTTGGAATTTTAATCTTACTCCAGGAGAATCCTTTGGATTCACACCAACAGATATATCTTTTCCATATTTTATGGTAAATCTTTCTAGTCACAGGTTTTCTGGCTTGGACCAGAGTATCTATCACAGAATTTGAAAACCCACGCTTGGATAAAATCAAGCGTTCAATTTCCAAGCAGTCAGCTGCAGAGAAACTAGATTTGGATGTTCGAATGGACCTTGTACTAGAAGATCCTGTCTCAAAGGTAGCTTCCATGGTGGAGCCGATGACATATTCACCAGGTCTGCATACCAAGTCCTGCGTGGCCATGCAGGAGCTATCAGGATCACCGAGGCCTTCTCCTGTTTGATCCTGGCTATGAGCCTGGGAAGGAGAGGAAACGGTGGAAACACATACGCTAGGTTGAACGACCAAGGCGCCACTAATGCATCCACTAGAGTCGCCTTGGGATCCCTGGATCTGGACCCGTAGCAAGGAATCTTGAAGTTCTGACGGGACGCCATTAGATCCAGGTCTGGAATGCCCCATAATTGGGTTAACTGAGCAAAGACCTCCGGGTGGAGTTCCCACTCCCCCGGATGGAAAGTCTGACGACTCAAATAGTCCGCCTCCCAGTTGTCTACTCCTGGGATGTGAATAGCAGATAGATGGCAGGAGTGATTCTCTGCCCACTGGATGATCTTGGTTACTTCCTTCATCGCTAGGGAACTCTTTGTTCCCCCCTGATGATTGATGTACGCAACAGTCGTTATGTTGTCCGACTGAAATCTTATGAACCTGGTTTCCGCTAGCTGAGGCCAAGCCAGGAGCGCATTGAATATTGCTCTTAGTTCCAAAATGTTTATTGGGAGAAGCGACTCTTCCCGCGACCATAGGCCCTGAGCTTTCAGGGAGTCCCAGACCGCGCCCCACCCCAAGAGGCTGGCGTCGGTCGTGACGATGACCCACTCCGGTCTGCGGAAACTCATTCCCTGAGACAGGTGATCCTGGGTCAACCACCAGAGAAGTGAGTCCCTGGTTACCTGATCTACTTGAATTTGGGGAGACAAGTCTGTATAGTCCCCATTCCACTGATTGAGCATGCATAGCTGTAATGGTCTTAGATGAATTCGAGCAAAAGGAACCACATCCATTGCTGCGACCATTAGTCCTATTACTTCCATGCATTGAGCTATGGAGGGTTGAGGAATAGAATGAAGAACTCGACAAGCTTTTAGAAGCTTTGCCTTTCTGACTTCTGTGAGAAAGATCTTCATTTCCACAGAATCTATTATTGTTCCCAGAAAAGGAACCCTTGTGGACGGTGACAGTTAACTTTTTTCTATGTTCACCTTCCACCCGTGAGATCTGAGAAAGGCCAACACAATGTCTGTATGAGCCCTCGCTTTGGAAAGGGACGACGCTTGGATTAGGATGTCGTCTAGATAAGGTGCTACAGCGATGCCCCTCGGCCTTAGGACCGCTAGAAGGGACCCTAGCACCTTTGTGAAAATTCTGGGAGCGGTGGCTAAACCGAATGGAAGAACCACAAACTGGTAATGTTTGTCCAGAAAGGCGAACCTCAGGAACTGATGATGAGATTTGTGGATTGGGATATGCAGATACGCATCCTTTAGATCCACGGTAGTCAAAAATTGACCCTGCTGGATTGTCGGTAAGATTGTACGAATGGTTTCCATCTTGAAGGATGGAACTCTGAGGAACTTGTTTAATATCTTTAAATCCAGAATTGGCCTGAAAGTTCCCTCTTTTTTGGGAACCACAAACAGGTTTGAGTAAAAACCTAGACCTTGTTCCCCGGAGGGGACTGGGTTTATCACTCCCATCTTTGATAGGTCTCTTACACAATGTAAGAATGCCTGTTTCTTTATCTGGTCTGAAGATAAGCGAGACAGGTGGAACCTTCCCTTTGGAGGAAGTCCCTTGAATTCTAACAGGTATCCCTTGGAAACTATCTCTAGTGCCCAGGGATCCAGAACATCTCTTGCCCAAGCCTGAGCGAAGAGAGATAGTCTGCCCCCTACCAGAACCGGTCCCGGATCGGGGGCTACCCCTTCATGCTGTCTTGGTAGCAGCAGCAGGTTTCTTGGTTTGTTTACCCTTGTTCCAGCCTTGCATGGGCTTCCAAGCGGGTTTGGGCTGGGCCGCGTTACCTTCTTGTCTAGCGGCAGTGGAGTTATTAGCCGGTCCGTTCCTGAAATTGCGAAAGGAACGAAAATTAGACTTGTTCTTAGCCTTAAAAGGCCTATCCTGTGGGAGGGCATGGCCCTTACCCCCAGTGATGTCTGAAATAATTTCCTTCAATTCCGGCCCAAAAAGGGTCTTACCCTTGAAAGGAATATTCAGTAACTTAGTCTTGGACGACACATCTGCCGACCAGGATTTTAGCCAAAGCGCCCTCCGCGCTACTATAGCAAAACCTGAGTTTTTCGCCGCCAATTTCGTTATTTGAAAGGCAGCATCCAATATAAAGGAATTAGCTAACTTTAATGCGTGAATTCTGTCCATGACTTCTTCATAGGAAGTCTCTTTCTGGAGCGACCTTTCTAGTTCTTCGAACCAAAAGGACGCAGCTGAAGTGACAGTAATAACACACGTAGCTGGTTGAAGGATGAACCCTTGCTGAACAAAAATCTTTTTAAGCAATCCTTCCAATTTTTTATCCATAGGATCTTTGAAAGCGCAGCTGTCCTCTATAGGAATAGTTGTGCGTTTCGCTAGTGTTGAAACAGCTCCCTCAACCTTCGGGACCGTTTGCCATGCGTCCCTTCTAGGGTCTACTATGGGAAACATTTTCTTAAATATAGGAGGTGGGGCAAAGGGTACACCTGGCTTCTCCCACTCCTTTTCCACTATGTTCGCTACCCTCTTAGGTATTGGAAAAGCGTCGTCGTGCACTGGGACCTCTAAAAATTTGTCCAATTTGCACAACTTCTCTGGTACTACCATGGAATCACAGTCATCTAGAGTAGCTAATACCTCCTTAAGCAAAGCGCGGAGATGTTCTAGTTTAAACTTAAATGCCACTAGATCAGGTTCTGCCTGTTGAGAAATTTTTCCTGAATCTGAAATTTCACCCTCAGACAGCCCTTCCCTTACAGCCAATTCCGATTGATGCGAGGGTAAAATAGATAAGGCATCGTCAGCGTCTGATTGTTCATCCTTTTTATCTGTATTTAAAACTGAACAATCACGCTTTCTCTGAAAAGCTGGCAGTTTGGATAAAAGATTTGCTATAGAATTATCCACTACTACTGATAATTGTTGCATAGAAATAAGCACTGGCGCGCTAGGTGTCGCCTGCGCGGGCAAAGCTGGTGTAGACACAGAAGGAGAGGATGTAGAGCTATCCCCACTACCTTCATTAGATAAATCATCTTGGGCAACATTATGAAAAAAAAACAGAGCTGTCCTGATTTTGTTTGGACGCTATGGCGCAATTATCACAAACACTCGAAGGGGGAACCACATTTGTCTCTATACACACAGAACATAGGTTATCTGATGGAACAGACATGTTAAACAGATTTAGGCAGGCAAACAATGCAATAAAAACGATTTTAAACAAAAACGTTACTGTCTCTTTAAATAATAAAATGACACATTTATTTCTGAATGTTCAAAAAACTATGAAGGCAATATCCGATTTTTCTGAAATTTGGACCCCAGTGTCTTAATGCTTAGAAAGTATTGCACAGCAAATATGGAGACTCTAGCTCTTAAAACAAGCAAACCGGAGCTAATTGTTGGATTTAACCGTTTTTATACACTACAATCCCTGCTACAGACTTGTTGCAGCTTTTTACCTTCCTTAGGGGTCACCATTCACAGAAAAAAGCCTTTTGGAGTCACTTTCTGAGCCACAGGACCCTATCTGCATGCACTGCCTTGTAAATCAACTGTGCAGCTGAAGCACCAAAATGAGGCTTCCTCCCTCAGCACACTAGAGTGAAGGGGCCTTCCTGACTAGATTTAGGTGTCTAAAACAAGCCAGATCAATAAAAAACGTTCCCCAGTGTATGTGAGCTTATAAAATATTTCAAATGGTATCATATTGTAATAAAAACCAATCGATTTTGCCCCTAACAGTGTCTACCAGCATAAAAAACAAAAAGGGGAAGCCTGTTATCTTTTTTGCTGAGGTGAAAGAAAAATGGCTTACCTTTTCCCCTGAGGGGAAATATGACTGTCATCTAGCATTAGCCTGTGTTGTTAGAAGGAGACCAGTCATACCTGAAGCAGATGAGTCTGCAAACTGTTACCCCCAACTGAAGTTCTCTTGTTTCAACAGTCCTGCGTGATAACAGTAATGGATTTTAGTTACTGTCTGCTAAAATCATAGCCCTCTTAAACAGAAATCTTCATCACTTTTCTGTTATAGAGTAAATAGTACAAGCCAGCACTATTTTAAAATAAACTCTTGATAGAAGAATAAAAAACTACAACTAACACCACAAACTCCTCGCCATCCCCATGGTAGATGCTACTTGTTCAGAGCGGCAAGGAGAATGACTGGGGGGCGGAGCCAGAGGGGGAGCTATATGGACAGCTCTTGCTGTGTGCTCTCCTTGCCTTTCCCTGTGGGGGAGAATATTTCCCACAAGTAATGGATGACGCCGTGGACCGGACACACCAATGTTGGAGAAATTAGATCTGCAGTGTGAAAATCTTTACAGAATTACGCTGGGATTAGAGAAACAATTTCATACACGCCCATGGAACGCTCCTGTTTAGCCCATTTTACGAAACAATAACAATTACACTTGTATTTTGTATTTTTAAGTACAAATTTCTTGCTTTTTTGCACATCCAGTGTACTTAAATTATGATTTACGCTGTGCATAGTTAATACGATTTATTCCTGTGTAATTTACATACAAATTTCAGGTTTTTTATAAAATACGATGTTTGGTGAACAATTTAGTTACTATTTTTGATGCACCTTAATAATACAATGTTTCCTGCTTATTTTTGTGTGAATGGTTAAATTATTCTTTTATATGATGTTTAAAATACTAATTTTATTGTGCACTTTTCAAACGAAAATACTGTATCATTCTACTAGGGAAATAGAAATACTGGTGAGAATTCTTTAATAATCTCGCCAGCCCAGAGAGCTTTAGATCATCGGGCCCTAAGTGTTTCAGATGTAGAAAGATCAGCTATCCCCTTTTTTATTCAAACACAAACACTAGTAACATAGATTTAGACAGACAAGAGCCAAAAAGCCCATGTAGTTTTCCTTTGCAAGCTTAAAGGGCCACTGTAAGTAAATATTTTCTATGCCTGTTACTAATTAACTACCCCAAATACGCTTTTTATTAATAGCAATTCATTAACATATCTCTACCGTATATCAGAAATCTTGTCTGCAAATTTAATTGTTTTCCAAACCCACTCCGTGGGTATCCTTTGCTCTGTACCAATCTGTTTACAATACCTAGGTTTCAAAATGGCGCTTTAAACACAAAGTTATTGGTTTAAGTATTTTGAACATGCAGTGCTGAAAATAGTGGGCAGGATAACGTGACATCATCGGCGAATAAAAGATATAACTTTTAGAATGTTATGAAACTTCGTTTTGGAGAAAATATAGGTCAGTAGGTTTTAATTAATGTTTATTAACTTTAATATGTTAGTTGTTTAGCTTAAAAATTATAACAGAAAGTAATCCTTTAAAGGGACAGTCTAGGCCAAAATAAACTTTCATGATTCAGATAGAGCATGTAATTTTAAACTATTTTCCAATTTACTTTTATCACCAATTTTGCTTTGTTCTCTTGGTATTCTTAGTTGAAAGCTTAACCTAGGGGGTTCATATGCTAATTTCTTAGACCTTGAAGCCCACCTCTTTCAGATTGCATTTTAACAGTTTTTCACCACTAGAGGGTGTTAGTTCACGTATTTCATATAGATAACACTGTGCTCGTGCACGAGAAGTTATCTGGGAGCATGCACTGATTGGCTAGACTGCAAGTCTGTCAAAAGAACTGAAAAAAGGGGCAGTTTGCAGAGGCTTAGATACAAGATAATCACAAAGGTTAAAAGTATATTATTATAACTGTGTTGGTTAAGCAAAACTGGGAAATGGGTAATAAAGAGATTATCTACCTTTTAAAACAAAAATTCTGGTGTAGACTGTCCCTTTAAAAAGGGACATGAAAGTCAATATTAAACTCATGATTTAGATAGAGTGTGTCATTTAAAGACCCTTTTAATTCACTTCTATTTTAAAATGTAGTTTGTTCTTTTGGTACCCTTTGATGAAGAACATATGCACATATCTCCAGCAGCTGCAATGCACTACTGGAAGCCAGCTGGTCATTGGTAGCTACACATTTGTCTATTGTTATTGTCTCACCAGAGGTGTTGAGCTGGCTCCCAGTATTGAATTGCTGCTCTGGAGCTGGCTTTAACTAGGCGTTTAACCCCTTTGCTTGAGTAGTAATATGCAAGCAACAGTACAATAAAAACAAATGTCCTAACACATTACAGCAATTTATTTTTGCACTTTTATGTCCCTTTAATTCATTTTTAGGATAGTTATGCATTTCCCAGTCATTCATGAATTTCCTTATAGAATCTCTTCTACTGCCTCTATTGGAAGCCTATTTAGCAAAGTAACCACTATTTATGTCAAGTAAATATGAAATTTACTCCTAAACCTACTACCTATCAACTTGACATCATGACCCCTTGTCCTAGTGTTACTTTTTGGTGTAAAAAATGCAACAAGCAACACAAAAATACGGCTTTTTCCAGGTCTTGTTTGCAGCAGTCAGTACACAGTCTACATATCAGCATCAACCCTCAATTTCAAAAACCAATCATAATTGTCTAGACCAGTGTTTCTCAACCCCAGTTCTCAAGTACCCCCAACAGACCAGGTTTTCATTATAGCTGAACCAGTGCACAGGTGAAGTAATCAGCTGATCAATAACCATGGTTTCTAACCTGCTCACACCCATAAGCTGATTATTTCACCTGTGCACTGGTTCAGCTATAATGAAAACCTGGCCTTTTAGGGGTACTGGAGGACCGCGGTTGAGAAACACTGGTTTAGACTATTACCAAGTACTAATATTTAAAAATCATATTTATAATCTGTAAGCCAAGTCAGGAGCAGGTCCCTCAAATGTTGTCTCATTATTTTACACCTATATATTGATTGTATTTATTATTATTATTATTATTATTATTATTATAAACATTATAATAAAAAGATAAGAAATCATGGATAGCTATATACAAATACAATGTATTCTACTCTGCAGTACTGGCTAATTGTATTTGATCTTTACTAGATTAACTGCTGACCTCCAAATGTTTCCCATTTTCTGGTTTAGTATTAGTGAGTTAAATTTAAGGTATGAGGACTTCATTTTATATAAAGTTATCAACCAGCTTCATTAAATATTCTTTCAAATTAGCCCATATGGTCTAAACACTTGAGATCATATACCAGGACATATTTTAAATGTGTCTCTAAGCATAGATGTCATCATTTCCAATCTGTGGTCTGAATTCATGAAGCTATGCAAAGGCATAACTAGAAACCTCAGGGCCCAGGTGCAAGAATCTAAGAAGGGCCCCCCCATACATATCTTTTTTTTTTTACATTTAACACAGAAAAACATAATTTATGTAAGAACTTACCTGATAAATTCATTTCTTTCATATTAACAAGAGTCCATGAGCTAGTGACGTATGGGATATACATTCCTACCAGGAGGGGCAAAGTTTCCCAAACCTTAAAATGCCTATAAATACACCCCTCACCACACCCACAAATCAGTTTAACGAATAGCCAAGAAGTGGGGTGATAAGAAAAAAGTGCGAAGCATATAAAATAAGGAATTGGAATAATTGTGCTTTATACAAAAAAATCATAACCACCACAAAAAAGGGTGGGCCTCATGGACTCTTGTTAATATGAAAGAAATGAATTTATCAGGTAAGTTCTTACATAAATTATGTTTTCTTTCATGTAATTAACAAGAGTCCATGAGCTAGTGACGTATGGGATAATGAATACCCAAGATGTGGATCTTTCCACACAAGAGTCACTAGAGAGGGAGGGATAAAATAAAGACAGCCAATTCCTGCTGAAAATAATCCACACCCAAAATAAAGTTTAATGAAAAACATAAGCAGAAGATTCAAACCGAAACCACTGCCTGAAGTACCTTTCTACCAAAAACTGCTTCAGAAGAAGAGAATACATCAAAATGGTAGAATTTAGTAAAAGTATGCAAAGAGGACCAAGTCGCTGCTTTGCAAATCTGATCAACTGAAGCTTCATTCCTAAACACCCAGGAAGTAGAAACTGACCTAGTAGAATGAGCTGTAATCCTCTGAGGCGGAGTCTTACCCGATTTAACATAGGCAAGATGAATTAAAGATTTCAACCAGGATGCCAAAGAAATGGCAGAAGCTTTCTGGCCTTTTCTAGAACCAGAAAAGATGACAAATAGACTAGAAGTCTTTCGGAAAGATTTAGTAGCTTCAACATAATATTTCAAAGCTCTAACAACATCCAAAGAATGTAACGATTTCTCCTTAGAATTCTTAGGATTAGGACATAATGAAGGAACCACGATTTCTCTACTAATGTTGTTGGAATTCACAACCTTAGGTAAAAATTGAAAAGAAGTTCGCAACACCGCCTTATCCTGATGAAAAATCAGAAAAGGAGACTCACAAGAAAGAGCAGATAATTCAGAAACTCTTCTGGCAGAAGAGATGGCCAAAAGGAACAAAACTTTCCAAGAAAGCAATTTAATGTCCAATGAATGCATAGGTTCAAACGGAGGAGCTTGAAGAGCTCCCAGAACCAAATTCAAACTCCATGGAGGAGAAATTGACTTAATGACAGGTTTTATACGAACCAAAGCTTGTACAAAACAATGAATATCAGGAAGAATAGCAATCTTTCTGTGAAAAAGAACAGAAAGAGCAGAGATTTGTCCTTTCAAGGAACTTGCGGACAAACCCTTATCTAAACCATCCTGAAGAAATTGTAATATTCTCGGAATTCTAAAAGAATACCAAGAAAAATGATGAGTAAGACACCAAGAAATATAAGTCTTCCAGACTCTATAATATATCTCTCTAGATACAGATTTACGAGCCTGTAACATAGTATCAATCACAGAGTCAGAGAAACCTCTTTGACTAAGAATCAAGCGTTCAATCTCCATACCTTTAAATTTAAGGATTTCAGATCCGGATGGAAAAAAGGACCTTGCGACAGAAGGTCTGGTCTTAACGGAAGAGTCCATGGTTGGCAAGATGCCATCCGGACAAGATCCGCATACCAAAACCTGTGAG
This sequence comes from Bombina bombina, assembly GCF_027579735.1. NCBI lineage: Eukaryota > Metazoa > Chordata > Amphibia > Anura > Bombinatoridae > Bombina > Bombina bombina. The sequence continues at coordinate 1,139,712,238 of NC_069502.1, forward strand.
GCCATGCCGGAGCTATTAGCAGAACAAACGAGCATTCCCTCAGAATCTTGGAGATTACTCTTGGAAGAAGAACTAGAGGCGGAAAGATATAGGCAGGATGATACTTCCAAGGAAGTGATAATGCATCCACTGCCTCCGCCTGAGGATCCCGGGATCTGGACAGATACCTGGGAAGTTTCTTGTTTAGATGAGAGGCCATCAGATCTATCTCTGGAAGCCCCCACATTTGAACAATCTGAAGAAATACCTCTGGGTGAAGAGACCATTCGCCCGGATGCAACGTTTGGCGACTGAGATAATCCGCTTCCCAATTGTCTACACCTGGGATATGAACCGCAGAGATTAGACAGGAGCTGGATTCCGCCCAAACCAAAATTCGAGATACTTCTTTCATAGCCAGAGGACTGTGAGTCCCTCCTTGATGATTGATGTATGCCACAGTTGTGACATTGTCTGTCTGAAAACAAATGAACGATTCTCTCTTCAGAAGAGGCCAAAACTGAAGAGCTCTGAAAATTGCACGGAGTTCCAAAATATTGATCGGTAATCTCACCTCCTGAGATTCCCAAACTCCCTGTGCCGTCAGAGATCCCCACACAGCTCCCCAACCTGTGAGACTTGCATCTGTTGAAATTACAGTCCAGGTCGGAAGAACAAAAGAAGCCCCCTGAATTAAACGATGGTGATCTGTCCACCACGTTAGAGAGTGTCGAACAATCGGTTTTAAAGATATTAATTGAGATATCTTCGTGTAATCCCTGCACCATTGGTTCAGCATACAGAGCTGAAGAGGTCGCATGTGAAAACGAGCAAAGGGGATCGCGTCCGATGCAGCAGTCATAAGACCTAGAATTTCCATGCATAAGGCTACCGAAGGGAATGATTGTGACTGAAGGTTTCGACAAGCTGTAATCAATTTTAGACGTCTCTTGTCTGTTAAAGACAGAGTCATGGACACTGAATCTATCTGGAAACCCAGAAAGGTTACCCTTGTTTGAGGAATCAAAGAACTTTTTGGTAAATTGATCCTCCAACCATGATCTTGAAGAAACAACACAAGTCGATTCGTATGAGACTCTGCTAAATGTAAAGACTGAGCAAGTACCAAGATATCGTCCAAATAAGGAAATACCACAATACCCTGTTCTCTGATTACAGACAGAAGGGCACCGAGAATCTTTGTGAAAATTCTTGGAGCTGTAGCAAGGCCAAACGGTAGAGCCACAAATTGGTAATGCTTGTCTAGAAAAGAGAATCTCAGGAACTGAAAATGATCTGGATGAATCGGAATATGCAGATATGCATCCTGTAAATCTATTGTGGACATATAATTCCCTTGCTGAACAAAAGGCAATATAGTCCTTACAGTTACCATCTTGAACGTTGGTATCCTTACATAACGATTCAATAATTTTAGATCCAGAACTGGTCTGAAGGAATTCTCCTTCTTTGGTACAATGAAGAGATTTGAATAAAACCCCATCCCCTGTTCCGGAACTGGAACTGGCATAATTACTCCAGCCAACTCTAGATCTGAAACACAATTCAGAAATGCTTGAGCTTTCACTGGATTTACTGGGACACGGGAAAGAAAAAATCTCTTTGCAGGAGGTCTCATCTTGAAACCAATTCTGTACCCTTCTGAAACAATGCTCTGAATCCAAAGATTGTGAACAGAATTGATCCAAATTTCTTTGAAAAAACGTAACCTGCCCCCTACCAGCTGAACTGGAATGAGGGCCGTACCTTCATGTGAACTTAGAAGCAGGCTTTGCCTTTCTAGCAGGTTTGGATTTATTCCAGACTGGAGATGGTTTCCAAACTGAAACTGCTCCTGAGGACGAAGGATCAGGCTTTTGTTCTTTGTTGAAACGAAAGGAACGAAAACGATTGTTAGCCCTGTTTTTACCTTTAGATTTTTTATCCTGTGGTAAAAAAGTTCCTTTCCCACCAGTAACAGTTGAAATAATAGAATCCAACTGAGAACCAAATAATTTGTTTCCCTGGATAGAAATGGAAAGTAGAGTTGATTTAGAAGCCATATCAGCATTCCAAGTTTTAAGCCATAAAGCTCTTCTGGCTAAGATAGCTAGAGACATAAACCTAACATCAACTCTAATAATATCAAAAATGGCATCACAGATAAAATTATTAGCATGCTGAAGAAGAATAATAATATCATGAGAATCACGATTTGCTACTTGTTGCGCTAGGGTTTCCAACCAAAAAGTTGAAGCTGCAGCAACATCAGCCAATGATATAGCAGGTCTAAGAAGATTACCTGAACACAGATAAGCTTTTCTTAGAAAGGATTCAATTTTTCTATCTAAAGGATCCTTAAACGAGGTACCATCTGACGTAGGAATGGTAGTACGTTTAGCAAGGGTAGAAATAGCCCCATCAACTTTAGGGATTTTGTCCCAAAATTCTAACCTGTCAGGCGGAACAGGATATAATTGCTTAAAACGTTTAGAAGGAGTAAATGAATTACCCAATTTATCCCATTCTTTGGAAATCACTGCAGAAATAGCATTAGGAACAGGAAAAACTTCTGGAATAACCGCAGGAGCTTTAAAAACCTTATCCAAACGTATAGAATTAGTATCAAGAGGACTAGAATCCTCTATTTCTAAAGCAATTAGTACTTCTTTAAGTAAAGAGCGAATAAATTCCATCTTAAATAAATATGAAGATTTATCAGCATCAATCTCTGAGATAGAATCCTCTGAACCAGAAGAGTCCAAAGAATCAGAATGATGGTGTTCATTTAAAAATTCATCTGTAGAGAGAGAAGATTTAAAAGACATTTTACGTTTACTAGAAGGAGAAATAACAGACAAAGCCTTCTTTATGGATTCAGAAACAAAATCTCTTATGTTATCAGGAACATTCTGCACCTTAGATGTTGAGGGAACTGCAACAGGCAATGGTACATTACTAAAGGAAATATTATCTGCTTTAACAAGTTTGTCATGACAATTATTACAAACAACAGCTGGAGGAATAGCTACCAAAAATTTACAGCAGATACACTTAGCTTTGGTAGATCCAGCAGGCAGTGATTTTCCTGTAGTATCTTCTGGCTCAGATGCAACGTGAGACATCTTGCAATATGTAAGAGAAAAAACAACATATAAAGCAAAATAGATCAAATTCCTTATAAGACAGTTTCAGGAATGGGAAAGAATGCCAAATATCAAGCTTCTAGCAACCAGAAGCAAATGAAAAATGAGACTGAAATAATGTGGAGACAAAAGCGACGCCCATATTTTTTAGCGCCAAATAAGACGCCCACATTATTTGGCGCCTAAATGCTTTTGGCGCCAAAAATGACGCCACATCCGGAACGCCGACATCTTTGGCGCAAAATAACGTCAAAAAATGACGTAGCTTCCGGCGACACGTATGACGCCGGAAACGGAAAAGAATTTTTGCGCCAAAAAAGTCCGCGCCAAGAATGACGCAATAAAATGAAGCATTTTCAGCCCCCGCGAGCCTAACATCCCACAGGGAAAAAAGTCAAATTTTTGAGGTAAGAAAAATATGATAATTCAATGCATAATCCCAAATATGAAACTGACTGTCTGAAAATAAGGAAAGTTGAACATTCTGAGTCAAGGCAAATAAATGTTTGAATACATATATTTAGAACTTTATAAATAAAGTGCCCAACCATAGCTTAGAGTGTCACAGAAAATAAGACTTACTTACCCCAGGACACTCATCTACATGTTTGTAGAAAGCCAAACCAGTACTGAAACGAGAATCAGTAGAGGTAATGGTAAATATAAGAGTATATCGTCGATCTGAAAAGGGAGGTAAGAGATGAATCTCTACGACCGATAACAGAGAACCTTATGAAATAGACCCCGTAGAAGGAGATCACTGCATTCAATAGGCAATACTCTCTTCACATCCCTCTGACATTCACTGCACGCTGAGAGGAAAACCGGGCTCCAACTTGCTGCGGAGCGCATATCAACGTAGAATCTAGCACAAACTTACTTCACCACCTCCCTTGGAGGCAAAGTTTGTAAAACTGATTTGTGGGTGTGGTGAGGGGTGTATTTATAGGCATTTTAAGGTTTGGGAAACTTTGCCCCTCCTGGTAGGAATGTATTTCCCATACGTCACTAGCTCATGGACTCTTGTTAATTACATGAAAGAAATATAATGTGAATCAGATTACGTCTGCAAAAGGAGGTACCCTGTGCCCACAGTCTGTGAGATGGTCTGACCCCCTATTACTGTATATAGTGACACTGTTTAACCCACCAGTACTGTATATAGTGAGTTAGTGACACAGTCTGTAATCTGCTGGCGAGATGGCTGGCCTGACCCTACCTGCCCCAGTACTTTATAAAGTGACCACAATAGTCTGTGACATGGTCCAGGCCCCCCCCCCGTACTGTATATAGTGGTACTGTTTACCCCCCCCATGCTGTATTAACAAGGTCTGTAATTTGCTGGTTTCACAAACATACACACACACATAAACGCATAAATACACACAGTCACATACATACATACACACACACACACATAAACACCAATGGGTAAAACAGAAACACTAACCCCTGTAGTCAGAGACACTAGTGAAGCATCACATCACACTCACATGATATCAGTGCAGGCAGTGGCAGGTGAACGTTTTTTATTGAAAGCTGGGCCCCCGTCGCAGTTGCGACCTCTGCACCGCCTGTAGTTCCGTCCCTGAAGCCATGTGCTTACGCTCAAACAAAAACATAATTTATGCTTACCTGATAAATTTATTTCTCTTGTGGTGTATCCAGTCCACGGATCATCCATTACTTGTGGGATATTCTCATTCCCAACAGGAAGTTGCAAGAGGACACCCACAGCAGAGCTGTCTATATAGCTCCTCCCCTAACTGCCATATCCAGTCATTCGACCGAAAACAAACAGAGAAAGGAGAAACCATAGGGTGCAGTGGTGACTGTAGTTTAAAATTAAAAAATACCTGCCTTAAAATGACAGGGCGGGCCGTGGACTGGATACACCACAAGAGAAATAAATTTATCAGGTAAGCATAAATTATGTTTTCTCTTGTAAGGTGTATCCAGTCCACGGATCATCCATTACTTGTGGGATACCAATACCAAAGCTAAAGTACACGGATGAAGGGAGGGACAAGGCAGGTACTTAAACAGAAGGTACCACTGCCTGTAAAACCTCTCTCCCAAAAATAGCCTCCGAAGAAGCAAAAGTATCAAATTTGTAGAATTTTGAAAAAGTATGAAGCGAAGACCAAGTCGCCGCCTTGCAAATCTGTTCAACAATAGCCTCATTTTTAAAGGCCCATGTGGAAGCCACAGCTCTAGTAGAATGAGCTGTAATCCTTTCTGGAGGCTGCTGGCCAGCAGTCTCATAGGCTAAGCGGATTATGCTTTTTAACCAAAAAGAAAGAGAGGTTGCCGAAGCCTTTTGACCTCTCCTCTGTCCAGAGTAGATAACAAACAAAGCAGATGTTTGACGAAAATCTTTAGTAGCTTGTAAGTAAAACTTTAAAGCACGAACCACATCCAGATTGTGTAATAGACGTTCCTTCTTTGAAGAATGATTAGGACACAAAGACGGAACAACAATCTCTTGATTGATATTCTTATTAGATACCACCTTAGGTAAAAACCCAGGTTTGATCAGATAAGGAGAGTCACATTGTAAGGCAGATAACTCGGAAACTCTACGAGCCGAGGAAATAGCTACCAAAAAAAGAACTTTCCAAGATAAAAGTTTGATATCTATGGAATGAAGAGGTTCAAACGGAACCCCATGAAGAACTTTAAGAACCAAATTTAAGCTCCAAGGTGGAGCAACAGGTTTAAACACAGGCTTGATTCTAACTAAAGCCTGACAAAATGCCTGAACGTCTGGGACATCCACCAGACGCTTGTGCAAAAGAATAGATAGCGCAGAAATCTGTCCCTTTAAGGAACTAGCTGACAATCCTTTCTCCAATCCTTCTTGGAGAAAAGATAATATCCTGGGAATCCTGACCTTACTCCATGAGTAGCCCTTGGATTCACACCAATAAAGATATTTCCGCCATATTTTATGATAGATTTTCCTGGTGACAGGCTTTCGTGCCTGAATTAAGGTATCAATGACTGACTCGGAGAAACCACGCTTTGATAAAATCAAGCGTTCAATCTCCAGGTAGTCAGCCTCAGAGAAATTAGATTTGGATGGTTGAAAGGACCTTGAAGTAGAAGGTCCTGTCTCAGCGGCAGAGTCCATGGTGGAAAGGAGGACATGTCCACCAGATCTGCATACCAAGTCCTGCCACGCAGGCGCTATCAAGATCACCGATGCTCTCTCCTGCTTGCTTTTGGCAATCAGACGAGGGAGCAGAGGAAACGGTGGAAACACATCAGCCAGGTTGAAGGACCAAGGCGCTGCTAGAGCATCTATCAGCGTTGCCTTGGGGTCCATGGACCTGGATCCGTAACAAGGAAGCTTGGCATTCTGGCGAGACGCCATGAGATCCAGTTCTGGTTTGCCCCAACGATAAACCAATTGTGCAAACACCTCCGGATGGAGTTCCCACTCCCCTGGATGAAAAGTCTGTCGACTTAGAAAATCCGCCTCCCAGTTCTCTACACCTGGGATATGGATAGCTGATAGGTAGCAAGAGTGAATCTCTGCCCAGCGAATTATCTTTGAGACTTCTAACATCGCTAGGGAACTCCTTGTTCCCCCTTGATGGTTGATGTAAGCCACAGTCGTGATGTTGTCCGACTGAAATCTGATGAACCTCATTGTCGCTAGATGAGGCCAAGTCTGAAGAGCATTGAATATCGCTCTTAGTTCCAGAATGTTTATTGGAAGGAGTGACTCCTCCTGAGTCCACGATCCCTGAGCCTTCAGGGAGTTCCAGACTGCACCCCAACCTAGGCTAACCAAGGCTGGCATCTGTCGTCACAATTGTCCAATCTGGCCTGCGAAAGGTCATACCTTTGGACAGATGGACCCGAGATAGCCACCAGAGAAGAGAATCCCTGGTCTCTTGATCCAGATTTAGTAGAGGGGACAAATCTGTGTAATTCCCATTCCACTGACTGAGCATGCAGAGTTGCAGCGGTCTGAGATGTAGGCGTGCAAACGGCACTATGTCCATTGCCGCTACCATTAAGCCGATTACTTCCATGCACTGAGCCACCGAAGGGCGAGGGATGGAATAAAGAACACGGCAGGAATTTAGAAGTTTTGATAACCTGGACTCCGTCAGGTAAATTTTCATTTCTACAGAATCTATCAGAGTCCCTAGGAAGGAAACTCTTGTAAGGGGGGATAGAGAACTCTTTTCCTCGTTCACCTTCCACCCATGCGACCTCAGAAATGCCAACACTATGTCCGTATGAGACTTGGCAATTTGGAAGTTTGATGCCTGAATTAGGATGTCGTCTAAATAAGGGGCCACTGCTATGCCCCGCGGCCTTAAGACCGCCAGAAGCGACCCCAGAACCTTCGTAAAAATTATTGGGGCTGTAGCTAGCCCAAATGGAAGAGCTACAAACTGGTAATGCCTGTCTAGGAAGGCAAACCTGAGAAACCGATGATGATCTTTGTGTATCGGAATGTGAAGATAAGCATCCTTTAAATCCACTGTAGTCATGTATTGACCCTCCTGGATCATAGGTAGGATGGTACGAATAGTCTCCATCTTGAATGATGGAACTCTGAGGAATTTGTTTAAGATCTTTAGATCCAAAATTGGTCTGAAGGTTCCCTCTTTTTTGGGAACTACAAACAGATTTGAGTAAAAACACAATTTATGCTTGCCTGATAAATTTATTTCTCTTGTGGTGTATCCAGTCCACGGATCATCCATTACTTGTGGGATATTCTCATTCCCAACAGGAAGTTGCAAGAGGACACCCACAGCAGAGCTGTAATATAGCTCCTCCCCTAACTGTCATAGCCAGTCATTCGACCGAAAACAAGCCGAGAAAGGAGGAACCATAGGGTGCAGTGGTTAATGTAGTTTAAATTTAAAAATTACCTGCCTTAAAATGACAGGGCGGGCCGTGGACTGGATACACCACAAGAGAAATAAATTTATCAGGCAAGCATAAATTGTGTTTTCTCTTGTAAGGTGTAGCCAGTCCACGGATCATCCATTACTTGTGGGATACCAATACCAAAGCTAAAGTACACGGATGAAGGGAGGGACAAGGCAGGTACTTAAATGGAAGGAACCACTGCCTGTAAAACCTTTCTCCCAAATATAGCCTCCGAAGAAGCAAAAGTATCAAATTTGTAAAATTTTGAAAAAGTATGAAGCGAAGACCAAGTCGCCGCCTTGCAAATCTGTTCAACAGAAGCCTCATTTTTAAAGGCCCAAGTGGAAAGCCACAGCTCTAGTGGAATGAGCTGTAATCCTTTCAGGAGGCTGCTGTCCAGCAGTCTCATAGGCTAAGCGGATTATGCTTCTTAGCCAAAAAGAAAGAGAGGTTGCCGAAGCCTTTTGACCTCTCCTCTGTCCAGAGTAGACAACAAACAAAGCAGATGTTTGACGAAAATCTTTAGTAGCTTGTAAGTAAAATTTTAAAGCACGGACCACGTCCAGATTGTGTAATAGACGTTCCTTCTTCGAAGAAGGATTAGGACACAAGGATGGAACAACAATCTCTTGATTGATATTCTTGTTAGATACCACCTTAGGTAAGAACCCAGGTTTGGTACGCAGGACTACCTTATCCGTATGAAAAATCAGATAAGGAGAATCACATTATAAGGCAGATAGCTCAGAGACTCTACGAGCCGAGGAAATAGCTACCAAAAACAGAACTTTCCAAGATAAAAGTTTGATATCTATGGAATGAAGAGGTTCAAATGTAACTCCTTGAAGAACCTTAAGAGCCAAATTTAAGCTCCATGGTGGAGCAAAAGGTTTAAACACAGGCTTGATTCTAACTAAAGCCTGACAAAATGCCTGAACGTCTGGTACATCTGCCAAACGCTTGTGCAAAAGAATAGACAGAGCAGAAATCTGTCCCTTTAAGGAACTAGCTAACAATCTTTTTTCCAAACCTTCTTGGAGAAAAGATAATATCCTGGGAATCCTGACCTTACTCCATGAGTAACCCTTGGATTCACACCAATAAAGATATTTACGCCATATCCTATGTTAAATTTTCCTGGTGACAGGCTTTCGTGCCTGTATTAAGGTATCAATAACTGACTCGGAGAAGCCACGCTTTGATAAAATCAAGCGTTCAATCACCAGGCAGTCAGCCTCAGAGAACTTAGATTTGGATGGTTGAAAGTACCCTGAAGTAGAAGGTCCTGTCTCAGAGGCAGAGACCATGGTGGAAAGGATGACATGTCCACTAGATCTGCATACCAGGTCCTGCGTGGCCACGCAGGATCTGCATACCAGGTCCTGCGTGGCCACGCAGGTGCTATCAGAATCACTGATGCTCTCTCCTGCTTGATCTTGGCAATCAGTCGAGGGAGCAGAGGAAACGGTGGAAACACATAAGCCAGGTTGAAAGACCAGGGCGCTGCTAGAGCATCTATCAGTGTCGCCTTGGGATCCCTGGACCTGGATCCGTAACACGGAAGCTTGGCATTCTGGCGAGATGCCATGAGATCCAGTTCTGGTTTGCCCCAACGATGAATCAGTTGTGCAAAAACCTCCGGATGGAGTTCCCACTCTCCCGGATGAAAAGTCTGATGACTTAGAAAATCCGCCTCCCAGTTCTCTACACCTGGGATATGGATAGCTGATAGGTGGCAAGAGTGAATCTCTGCCCAGCGAATTATTTTTGAAACTTCTAACATCGCTAGGGATCTTCTTGTTCCCCCTTGATGGTTGATGTAAGCTACAGTCGTGATGTTGTCCGACTGAAATCTGATGTACCTCAGAGTTGCTAACTGAGGCCAAGCCTGAAGAGCATTGAATATCGCTCTTCGTTCCAGAATATTTATTGGAAGGAGAGACTCCTCCTGAGTCCACGATCCCTGAGCCTTCAGGGAATTCCAGACTGCACCCCAACCTAGAAGGCTGGCATCTGTTGTTACAATTGTCCAATCTGGCCTGCGAAAGGTCATACCTTTGGACAGATGGACCCGAGATAGCTACCAGAGAAGAGAATCCCTGGTCTCTTGGTCCAGATTCAGTTGAGGGGACAAATCTGTGTAATCCCCGTTCCACTGACTGAGCATGCATAGTTGCAGCGGTCTGAGATGTAAGCGTGCAAACGGCACTATGTCCATTGCCGCTACCATTAAGCCGATTACTTCCATACACTGAGCCACCGAAGGGCGCGGAATGGAATGAAGAACCCGGCAGGAATTTAGAAGCTTTTATAACCTGGACTCCGTCAGGTAAATTTTTATTTCTACAGAATCTATCAGAGTCCCTAGAAATGAAACTCTTGTGAGTGGGGATAGAGAACTCTTTTCCTCGTTCACTTTCCACCCATGCAACCTCAGAAATGCCAGTACTACGTCCGTATGAGACTTGGCAATTTGGAAGTTTGACGCCTGTATCAGGTTGTCGTCTAAATAAGGGGCTACTGCTATGCCCCGCGGCCTTAGGACCGCCAGAAGCGACCCTAGAACCTTTGTAAAGATTCTTGGGGCTGTAGCTAATCCAAAGGGAAGAGCTACAAACTGGTAATGCCTGTCTAGAAAGGCAAACTTGAGAAACCGATGATGATCTTTGTGTATCGGAATGTGAAGATAAGCATCCTTTAGATCCACTGTAGTCATATATTGACCCTCCTGGATCATTGGTAGGATGGTACGAATAGTTTCCATCTTGAACGACGGAACTTGAGGAATTTGTTTAAGATCTTTAGATCCAAAATTGGTCTGAAGGTTCCCTCTTTTTTGGGAACCACAGACAGATTTGAGTAAAAACCCTGTCCCTGTTCCTCCTTTGGAACTGGATGGATCACTCCCATAACTAGGAGGTCTCGTACACAGTGTAAGAATGCCTCTCTCTTTATCTGGTTTGCAGATAATTGTGAAAGGTGAAATCTCCCTTTTGGGGGGGAAACTTTGAAGTCCAGGAGATATCCCTGGGATATAATTTCCAACGCCCAGGGATCCTGAACATCTCTTGCCCACGCCTGGGCGAAGAGTGAAAGTCTGCCCCCTACTAGATCCGTTACCGGATAGGGGGCCGTTCCTTCATGCTGTCTTAGAGGCAGCAGCAGGCTTTTTGGCCTGCTTACTTTTTTTTTTCCAGGTCTGGTTTGGTCTCCAGACCGTCTTGGATTGAGCAAAAGTTCCCTCTTGTTTAGCATTAGAGGAAGTTGATGCCGCACCTGCCTTGAAGTTTCGAAAGGCACGAAAATTAGACTGTTTGGCCCTAGATTTGGACCTGTCCTGAGGAAGGGCATGACCTTTTCCTCCAGTGATATCAGCAATAATCTCCTTCAAACCAGGCCAGAATAGGGTCTGCCCCTTGAAGGGAATGTTAAGTAGCTTAGATTTTGAAGTCACGTCAGCGGACCATGATCTAAGCCATAGCGCTCTGCGCGCCTGTATAGCAAAACCAGAATTCTTAGCCGTTAGTTTAGTCAAATGAACAATGGAATCAGAATAAAAGAATTGTCTAGCTTAAGTGCTCTAAGTTTGCCAAGTATGTCATCCAATGGAGTCGCTACCTGTAAAGCCTCTTCCAGAGACTCAAACCAGTACGCCGCAGCAGCAGTGACAGGGGCAATGCATGCAAGGGGCTGTAGGATAAAACCTTGTTGAATAAATATTTTCTTAAGGTAACCTCTAATTTTTTATCCATTGGATCTAAAAAAAAAAAAAAAAAAAAAAAAAAGCACAACTGTCCTCGACAGGGATAGTAGTACGCTTTACTAGAGTAGAAACTGCTCCCTCCACCTTAGGGACTGTCTGCCATAAGTCCCGTGTGGTGGCATCTATTGGAAACATTTTTCTAAAAATAGGAGGGGAAGAGAACGGCACACCTGGTCTATCCCATTCCTTATTAATAATTTCTGTAAACCTTTTAGGTATTTGGAAAAACATCAGTACACACCGGCACTGCAAAGTATTTATCCAGTCTACACAATTTCTCTGGCACTGCAATGGTATCACAGTCATTCAGAGCAGCTAAAACCTCCCTAAGCAACACGCGGAGGTGTTCAAGCTTAAATTTAAATGTAGAAATATTAGAATCAGGTATCTTTCCTGAGTCATTAACATCACCCACTGACTGAAGCTCTCTTTCCTCAGCTTCTGCATATTGTGAGGCAGTATCAGACATGGTTCTTAAAGCGTCAATATGCTCTGCATTTTGTCTCACCCCAGAGCTATCTCGCTTACCTTTAAGTTCAGGTAGTCTGGCTAATACAGTGTATTATCCATGACTGCCGCCATGTCTTGTAAAGTAAAATTTTTTAAAGACAGAAAATGATCTTTATTGCATAAAATGAAATCAGTACATTTGGTACACATTCTAAGAGGGGGTTCCACCATGGCTTTTAAACATAATAAACAAGGAGTTTCTTCTATGTCAGACATGTTTATACAGACTAGCAATGAGACTAGCAAGCTTGGAAAACACTTTAAATCAAGTTAACAAGCAAATATAAAAAACGTTACTGTGCCTTTAAGAGAAACAAATTTTGGCAAAATTTGAAATAACAGTGAAAAAAGGCAGTTACACTAACAAAGTTTTTACAGTGTATGTAACAAGTTAGCAGAGCATTGCACCCACTTGCAAATGGATGATTAACCCCTTAATACAAAAAACAGATTAACAAAACGAAAAATATGTTTTTTAAACAGTCATAACTGCCACAGCTCCTACTTTTGAAGCCTTTTGAGCCCATCAGATATGTCCTATAGCATTGCAGGGGACTGCTGAGGGAAGCTGAATGTCACAGTTTGTAATTTTAACTGCACCAACTGTAACTATTATCCTATAACAGTGGAAAGCCTCTGTTTCTAGGCAAAAATAAAGCCAGCCATGTGGAAAAAACTAGGCCCCAATAAGTTTTATCACCAAAGCATATATAAAAACGATTAAACATGCCAGCAAACGTTTTATATTACACTTTTATAAGAGTATGTATCTCTGTTAATAAGCCTGATACCAGTCGCTATTAAATCACTGCATTTAGGCTTAACTTACATTAATCCGGTATCAGCAGCATTTTTCTAGCAAGTTCCATCCCTAGAAATATGTTTACTGCACATACCTTATTGCAGGAAAACTTGCACGCCATTCCCTCTCTGAAGTTACCTCACTCCTCAGAATATGTGAGAACGGCAATGGATCTTAGTTACTTCTGCTAAGATCATAGAAATCACAGGCAGATTCTTCTTCTAATGCTGCCTTTGATAAAACAGTACACTCCGGTACCATTTAAAAATAACAAACTTTTGATTGAAGTTAAGAAACTAACTATAATACACCACTCTCCTCTTACTACGTCCATCTTTGTTGAGAGTTGCAAGAGAATGAATGGCTATGACAGTTAGGGGAGGAGCTATATTACAGCTCTGCTGTGGGTGTCCTCATGCAACTTCCTGTTGGGAATGAGAATATCCCACAAGTAATGGATGATCCGTGGACTGGATACACCTTACAAGAGAAATCCCTGTCCCTGTTCCTCCTTTGGAACTGGATGGATCACTCCCATAACTAGGAGGTCTTGTACACAGTGTAAGAATGCCTCTCTCTTTATCTGGTTTGCAGATAATTGTGAAAGGTGAAATCTCCCTTTTGGGGGGGGGGGGGAAGCCTTGAAGTCCAGAAGATATCCCTGGGATATAATTTCCAACGCCCAGGGATCCTGGACATCTCCAGGGGGCCGTTCCTTCATGCTGTCTTAGAGGCAGCAGCAGGCTTTTTGGCCTGCTTACCCTTGTTCCAGGTCTGGTTAGGTCTCCAGACCGTCTTGGACTGAGCAAAAGTTCCCTCTTGTTTTGCATTAGAGGAAGTTGATGCCGCACTTGCCTTGAAGTTTCGAAAGGCACGAAAATTAGACTGTTTGGCCCTTGATTTGGACCTATCCTGAGGAAGGGCATGACCTTTTCCTCCAGTGATATCAGCAATAATCTCCTTCAAACCAGGCCCGAATAGGGTCTGCCCCTTGAAGGGAATGTTAAGCAGCTTAGACTTTGAACTAACCTCAGCTGACCATGATTTAAGCCATAGCGCTCTGTGCGCCTGGATAGCAAAACCAGAATTCTTAGCCGTTAGTTTAGTCAAATGAACAATGGCATCAGAAACAAAAGAATTGTCTAGCTTAAGTGCTCTAAGCTTGTCAAGTATGTCATCCAATGGAGTCGCTACCTGTAAAGCCTCTTCCAGAGACTCAAACCAGAACGCCGCAGCAGCAGTGACAGGAGCAATGCATGCAAGGGGCTGTAGGATAAAACCTTGTTGAATAAACATTTTCTTAAGGTAACCCTCTAACTTTTTATCCATTGGATCTAAGAAAGCACAAATGTCCTCGACAGGGATAGTAGTATGCTTTGCTAGAGTAGAAACTGCTCCCTCCACCTTAGGAACTGTCTGCCATAAGTCCCGTGTGGTGGCGTCTATTGGAAACATTTTTCTAAAAATAGGAGGGGGAGAGAACGGCACACCTGGTCTATCCCATTCCTTAGTAATAATTTCTGCAAACCTTTTAGGTATTGGAAAAACATCAGTACACACCGGCACTGCATAGTATTTATCCAGTCTACACAATTTCTCTGGCACTGCAATTGTATCACAGTCATTCAGAGCAGCTAAAACCTCCCTGAGTAACACGCGGAGGTGTTCAAGCTTAAATTTAAATGTAGAAATATTAGAATCAGGTTGCATCATCTTCCCTGAGTCAGAAACATCACCCACAGAAAGAAGCTCTCCTTCTTCAGCTTCTGCATATTGTGAGGCAGTATCAGACATAACTCTTAAAGTGTCAGTATGCTCTGTATTTCGTCTAACTCCAGAGCTATCTCGCTTTCCTCTAAATTTAGGTAGTCTGGCTAATACCGCTGACAGTGTATTATCCATGACTGCCACCATGTCTTGTAAAGTAAACGCTATGGGCGCCCTAGATGTACTTGGCGCCATTTGAGCGTGAGCCCCTTGAGCGGGAGTCAAAGGATCTGACACGTGGGGAGAGTTAGTCGGCATAACTTCCCCCTCGTCAGATTCCTCTGGTGATAAATTTTTTAAAGACAGAATATTATCTTTATTGCTTAAAGTGAAATCAGTACATTTGGTACACATTCTAAGAGGGGGCTCCACAATGGCTTTTAAACATAATGAACAAGGAGTTTCCTCTATGTCAGACATGTTTATACAGACTAGCAATGAGACTAGCAAGCTTGGAAAACACTTTAAATCAAGTTAGAAACAAATTTTGTCAGAATTTGAAAAACAGTGAAAAAAGGCAGTAAATCAAACGAAATTTTTACAGTGTGTATAAGCTAACAGAGTATTGCACCCACTTGCAAATGGATGATTAACCGCTTATTTCAAAAACCGGATCAAAAAAATGATAGACGTTTTTAACAGTCACACCAAACTGCCACAGCCTTGCTGTGGGCCTACCTTCCCCAACAAATGATTTTGGAAAGCCTAAGAGCCCTTTAGAGATGTCCTATAGCATTCAGAGGACCCTTGGAGGAAGCTGGATGTCTCAGTCTGTAAAAGTTACTGCGCTAAATTAGGCCCCTCCCACTCATAGTAACACAGTGGAAAGCCTTAGGAAACTGTTTCTAGGCAAATTTAAGCCAGCCATGTGGAAAAAACTAGGCCCCAATAAAGTTTTATCACCAAAGTATATATAAAAACGTTTAAACATGCCAGTAAACGTTTTATATTGTAAATATAAAAGAGTATTACCTCAGAAAGTAAGCATGATACCAGTCGCTATTAAATCACTGTATTCAGGCTTACCTCACATAAATTTGGCATCAGCGGCATTTTCTAGCATTCACATCTTCTAGAAAAATCTTAACTGCACATACCTCATAGCAGGATAACCTGCACGCCATTCCCCCGCTGAAGTTATCTCTCTCTTCAGTCATGTGTGAGAACAGCAATGGATCTTATTTACAACCTGCTAAGATCATAGAAATCACAGGCAGATTCTTCTATTTTTCTGCCTGGAACAAAATAGTACAACTCCGGTACCATTTAAAAATAATAAACTTTTGATTGAAGTAAAATAACAGCTACATTTCACCACTTCTCTCTTACTAAAGTTAAGAAACTAACTATAATACACCACTCTCCTCTTACTACGTCCATGTTTGTTGAGAGTTGCAAGAGAATGACTGGATATGGCAGTTAGGGGAGGAGCTATATAGACAGCTCTGCTGTGGGTGTCCTCTTGCAACTTCCTGTTGGGAATGAGAATATCCCACAAGTAATGGATTATTCGTGGACTGGATACACGTTACAAGAGAAAATGAAACTGCATTTAAAACAAATCTTGTTTTTATAAAACATATATATATTTATTAAACGTTTTTGGATTTGTTAAATGCAACAGTACTTGTTAAAGGAAAGCTGTTGGAAATTAAATGCATGGACTACTTTTTAGTTTGTTGAGCAGACAAATTTTGTTTAGAAACTTTGAAATGAGCGATGCTGCACAGCTTGTGTGTCAACAAATGAAGTCATAATGTAGATAATTTGCCCTCTTATTCCTCCTATATCCAGTTCTGCTCAGACCCTATAAAATCCCTGAGATAGCACCACAAAGCCTTGGGAAATTCACATAACCCCTTGGTTTCTAAAACAAGGCGGCACTACTTAAGCAAAGAAGCAATGCACAAGGTAAAGAAATAAATTAGCAAATATTTTGTAAAATCCTAATTCTCAATAGCACAGTAAAATGTGGCTCTTGTTCAATGTGCAGGCAAAGGGGAAAAAACAAAACTTTTTTCCTTACAGCTTTCCTTTCATTATTATATATCAGTGTTTCTCTCAATGCGGTCCTCAAGTAACCCAACAGGCAGGTTTTCATTATAGCTGAACTAGAGCACAGGTGAATCAGCTGATCAGCAACCATGGTTACTAACCTGCTCTCACCCATCAGCTGATTATTTCACCTGTGCTCTAGTTCAGTGATTTTTAACCTTTTTTTTGCCGTGGCACACTTTTTTACATTAAAAAATCCTGTGGCACACCACCATCCCAAATTTTTTTTTAAAAATCACACATTGTAGCCTAATACAGCATATATATATATATATATATATATATATATATATATATATATATACACATACACACAAACACACACATACTGTATGTATTGTGCTGTTATGCCATGCCTCCTACAAACTACCCCTGCACTGGGAGTAAAAAACAAGCAAAGTTTAAAAAATATGTCACACTGTTGTCAGTCTGCCGTGGCACACCTGAGGATCTCTCACGGCACACTAGTGTGCCATGGTACACTGGTTGAAAAACACTGCTCTAGTTTAGCTATAATGAAAATCTGGCCTGTTGCGGGTATTTAAAGGGCCATAATACCCAAATGTTTAAACACTTGAAAGTGATGCAGCATAGCTGTAAAAAGCTGACTAGAAAATATCACCTGAACATCTCTATGTAAAAAAGAAAGATATTTTACCTCAAAAGTTCCTCAGTAGCCACATCCCATTGTAAAGGACTTCTAAGCAGCATATTAGTATGTCTGTCCTGGGACAGCTGAAGGGATGAGCCTCGTGCACTCTCATGTTATTTCCCTATTCAGTTTAAAGTAAGTTTACAATGAAATCTCATGAGAGTTAGGTAAAATCTCATGAGATCACAGTAAAAGAGTTCATGACCTGCTGTTCATTTCTTCATTTTTTTATTTATTTTTTTACCTGCAGCTGGGAGCAGCTGAGTATAACTTTTTACTCAGAACTTACTCTGCTGAGCTGATGAGATTGTGAGGTAAAATATCTTCCTTTTTTACATAGAGATGCTCAGGTGATATTTTCCTGTCAGCTTTTTACAGTTATTCTGCATCAGTTTCAAGGGATTTAGCATATGAGAGGCGAGAGAGAGAGAGAGAGAGAGAGAGAGAGAGGCGAGAGAGAGAGAGAGAGGCGAGAGAGAGAGAGAGAGAGAGAGAGAGAGAGAGAGTAGAGAGAGAGGGTAGAGAGAGAGGGTAGAGAGAGAGGCGAGAGAGAGAGATTGAGAGAGGCTAGAGAGAGATTGAGAGAGAGAGAGATTGAGAGATTGAGAGAGATTGAGAGAGATTGAGAGAGAGAGAGAGATTGAGAGAGATTGAGAGAGATTGAGAGAGATTGAGAGAGAGAGAGAGAGAGAGAGATTAAGAGAGAGAGAGATTTTGAGAGAGATTGAGAGAGAGATTGAGAGAGAGAGAGAGATTGAGAGAGAGAGAGAGATTGAGAGAGAGAGAGAGAGAGAGAGAGAGATTGAGAGAGAGAGAGAGATTGAGAGAGAGAGAGCGAGAGAGAGAGAGATTGAGAGAGAGAGAGCGAGAGAGAGAGAGAGCGAGAGCGAGAGCGAGAGAGAGCGAGAGAGAGCGAGAGAGAGAGAGGAGAGCGCAAAAGAGAGGGGGAAGAGAGAGAGCACAAAAGAGAGGGGGGAGAAAGAGAGCGCAAAAGAGAGG
>NC_069502.1:1139733309-1139770809 GCF_027579735.1 Bombina bombina
AGAGAGAGAGAGAGGCGAGAGAGAGGCGAGAGAGAGGCGAGAGAGAGAGAGAGAGAGAGAGAGAGAGAGGCGAGAGAGAGGCGAGAGAGAGAGAGAGAGAGAGAGAGAGAGAGGCGAGAGAGAGAGAGAGAGAGAGAGAGAGAGAGAGAGAGAGAGAGAGAGGGAGAAAGAGAGAGCACAAGAGAGAGGGGGAGAGAGCACAAGAGAGAGGGGGAGAGAGAGCACAAAAGAGAGGGGGAGAGAGAGCGCAAAAGAGAGGGGAGAGAGAGAGGGGGAGAGAGCGCAAAAGAGAGGGGGGAGAGAGAGAGCACAAAAGAAAGGGGGGAGAGAGAGAGAGCGCAACAGAGAGGGGGGGAGAGAGAGCGCAAAAGAGTGGGGGAAGAGCGCAAAAGAGAGGGGGGAGAGAGAGCACAAAAGAGAGGGGGGAGAGAGAGCACAAAAGAGAGGGGGGAGAAAGAGCGCAAAAGAGAGGGGGGAGAAAGAGCGCAAAAGAGAGGGGGGGAGAGAGCAAAAGAGAAGGGAAAGAGAGAGAGCACAAAAGAGAGGGGGAGAGAGCGCAAAAGAGAGCGGGGAGAGAGAGCACAAAAGAGAGCGGGGAGAGAGAGCGCAAAAGAGAGGGGGGGAGAGAGCGCAAAAGAGAGGGGGGGGAGAGCACAAAAGAAAGGGTGGAGAGAGAGCGCAAAAGAGAGGGGGAGAGAGCGCAAAAGAGAGGGGGAGAGAGCGCAAAAGAGAGGGGAGAGAGCGCAAAAGAGAGGGGGAGAGAGAGAGAGAGCAAAAGAGAGGGGGAGAGAGAGAGAGCAAAAGAGAGGGGGAGGGGGAGAGAACGCAAAAGAGAGGGGGGAGAGAGAGAGCTCAAAAGAGAGGGGGAGGGAGCGCAAAAGAGAGGGGGAGAAAGAGAAGGGGGAGATAAAGAGAGAGAGACAGCAAAAGAGAGGGGGGAGAGAGAGCGCAAAAGAGAGGGGGGGGAAGAGAGCGCAAAAGAGATGGGGGAAGAGCGCAAAAGAGAGGGGGGAGAAAGAGAGTGCAAAAGAGAGGGGGGGAAGAGCGCAAAAGAGAGGGGGGAAGAGCGCAAAAGAGAGGGGGGAAGAGCGCAAAAGAGAGGGGGGAAGAGCGCAAAAGAGAGGGGGGGAAGAGCGCAAAAGAGAGGGGGGGAAGAGCGCAAAAGAGAGGGGGGGAAGAGCGCAAAAGAGAGGGGGGGAAGAGCGCAAAAGAGAGGGGGGGAAGAGCGCAAAAGAGAGGGGGGGAAGAGCGCAAAAGAGAGGGGGGGAAGAGCGCAAAAGAGAGGGGGGGAAGAGCGCAAAAGAGAGGGGGGAAGAGCGCAAAAGAGAGGGGGGAAGAGCGCAAAAGAGAGGGAGAGAGAGCGCAAAAGAGAGGGAGAGAGAGCGCAAAAGAGAGGGAGAGAGAGCGCAAAAGAGAGGGAGAGAGAGCGCAAAAGAGAGGGAGAGAGAGCGCAAAAGAGGGGGGGAGAGAGCGCAAAAGAGGGGGGGAGAGAGCGCAAAAGAGGGGGGAGAGAGCGCAAAAGAGGGGGGAGAGAGCGCAAAAGAGAGGGGGAGAGAGCGCAAAAGAGAGGGGGAGAGAGCGCAAAAGAGAGGGGGAGAGAGAGAGCGAACGCAAAAGAGAGGGGGGAGAGAACGCAAAAGAGAGGGGGAGAGAGCGCAAAAGAGAGGGGGGAGAGAGCGCAAAAGAGAGGGGGGAGAGAGAGAGCGCACGCAAAAGAGAGGGGGGAGAGAACGCAAAAGAGAGGGGGGAGAGAGAGAGAACGCAAAAGAGAGGGGGGAGAGAGAGAGCTCAAAAGAGAGGGGGAGGGAGCGCAAAAGAGAGGGGGAGAAAGAAGGGGGAGATAAAGAAAGAGAGACAGCAAAAGAGAGGGGGGAGAGAGAGCGCAAAAGAGAGGGGGGGGGAAGAGAGCGCAAAAGAGAGGGAGAGAGAGCGCAAAAGAGAGGGAGAGAGAGAGCGCAAAAGAGAGGGAGAGAGAGAGCGCAAAAGAGAGGGAGAGAGAGCGCAAAAGAGAGGGAGAGAGAGCGCAAAAGAGAGGGAGAGAGAGCGCAAAAGAGAGGGAGAGAGAGCGCAAAAGAGAGGGAGAGAGAGCGCAAAAGAGAGGGAGAGAGAGCGCAAAAGAGAGGGAGAGAGAGCGCAAAAGAGAGGGAGAGAGAGCGCAAAAGAGAGGGAGAGAGAGCGCAAAAGAGGGGGGAGAGAGAGCGCAAAAGAGGGGGGGAGAGAGCGCAAAAGAGGGGGGGAGAGAGCGCAAAAGAGGGGGGAGAGAGCGCAAAAGAGGGGGGGAGAGAGCGCAAAAGAGGAGGGGAGAGAGTGCAAAAGAGGGGGGAGAGAGCGCAAAAGAGGGGGGGAGAGAGCGCAAAAGAGGGGGGGGGGGGGAGAGCGCAAAAGAGGGGGGGAGAGCGCAAAAGGGGGGGAGCGCAAAAGAGAGGGAGAGAGAGAGAGCACAAAAGAGGGGGAGAGAGAGAGCACAAAAGAGAGGGGGAGAGAGAGCACAAAAGAGAGGGGGAGAGAGAGCACAAAAGAGAGGGGGGAAGAGAGCGCAAAAACATAATTTATGCTTACCTGATAAATTCCTTTCTCCTGAAGTGTGATCAGTCCACGGGTCATCATTACTTCTGGGATATTACTCCTCCCCAACAGGAAGTGCAAGAGGATTCACCCAGCAGAGCTGCATATAGCTCCTCCCCCCTACGTCACTCCCAGTCATTCGACCAAGGACCAACGAGAAAGGAGAAGCCAAGGGTGTAGTGGTGACTGGAGTATAATTTAAAAAATATTTACCTGCCGCAAAAAAACAGGGCGGGCCGTGGACTGATCACACTACAGGAGAAAGGAATTTATCAGGTAAGCATAAATTATGTTTTCTCCTGTTAAGTGTGATCAGTCCACGGGTCATCATTACTTCTGGGATACCAATACCAAAGCAAAAGTACACGGATGACGGGAGGGACAGGCAGGCTCTTTATACAGAAGGAACCACTGCCTGAAGAACCTTTCTCCCAAAAATAGCCTCCGAAGAAGCAAAAGTGTCAAATTTGTAAAATTTGGAAAAAGTATGAAGTGAAGACCAAGTTGCAGCCTTGCAAATCTGTTCAACAGAGGCCTCATTCTTAAAGGCCCAAGTGGAAGCCACAGCTCTAGTGGAATGAGCTGTAATTCTTTCAGGAGGCTGCTGTCCAGCAGTCTCATATCACCATAGTCCTCTCACACATCCTATCTAGTCGTTGGGTGCAAGAGAATGACTGGGAGTGACGTAGGGGGGAGGAGCTATATGCAGCTCTGCTGGGTGAATCCTCTTGCACTTCCTGTTGGGGAGGAGTAATATCCCAGAAGTAATGATGACCCGTGGACTGATCACACTTAACAGGAGAAAGAGAGGGGAGAGGGGGAGAGAGCGCAAAAGAGAGGGGGGAGAGAGAGAGAGAGAGAGCACAAAAGAGAGGGGGGGAGAGCGCAAAAGGGGGGAGAGCGCAAAAGAGAGAGAGAGAGAGAGGCGAGAGAGAGAGGCGAGAGAGAGGCGAGAGAGAGAGAGAGAGGCGAGAGAGAGAGAGAGAGGCGAGAGAGAGAGAGAGGCGAGAGAGAGAGAGAGAGGCGAGAGAGAGAGAGAGGCGAGAGAGAGAGAGAGGCGAGAGAGAGAGAGAGAGAGGCGAGAGAGAGAGAGAGAGGCGAGAGAGAGAGAGAGAGGCGAGAGAGAGAGAGAGAGGCGAGAGAGAGAGAGAGAGAGAGAGAGAGAGAGAGGCGAGAGAGAGAGAGAGAGAGGCGAGAGAGAGAGAGAGAGGCGAGAGAGAGAGAGAGAGAGAGAGAGAGAGAGAGAGAGAGAGAGAGAGAGAGAGAGAGAGAGAGAGAGAGCACAACAGAGAGGGGGAGAGAGCACAAGAGAGAGGGGGAGAGAGAGCACAAAAGAGAGGGGGGGGGAGAGAGCGCAAAAGAGAGGGGAGAGAGAGAGGGGGAGAGAGCGCAAAAGAGAGGGGGGAGAGAGAGAGAGCACAAAAGAAAGGGGGGAGAGAGAGAGCGCAACAGAGAGGGGGGAGAGAGAGCGCAAAAGAGTGGGGGGAGAGCGCAAAAGAGAGGGGGGAGAGAGAGCACAAAAGAGAGGGGGGAGAGAGAGCACAAAAGAGAGGGGGGAGAAAGAGTGCAAAAGAGAGGGGGGGAGAGAGCAAAAGAGAAGGGAAAGAGAGAGAGCACAAAAGAGAGGGGGAGAGAGCGCAAAAGAGAGCGGGGAGAGAGAGCACAAAAGAGAGCGGGGAGAGAGAGCGCAAAAGAGAGGGGGGGAGAGAGCGCAAAAGAGAGGGGGGGGGAGAGCACAAAAGAAAGGGTGGAGAGAGAGCGCAAAAGAGAGGGGGAGAGAGCGCAAAAGAGAGGGGGAGAGAGCGCAAAAGAGAGGGGAGAGAGAGCGCAAAAGAGAGGGGAGAGAGAGCGCAAAAGAGGGGGAGAGAGAGTGCTCAAAATAGAGGGGGAGAGAGCGCAAAAGAGAGGGGGAGAGAGAGCGCAAAAGAGGGGGAGAGAGAGAGCGCAAAAGAGAGGGGGAGAGAGAGAGAGCAAAAGAGAGGGGGAGAGAGAGAGCAAAAGAGAGGGGGAGAGAGAGAGAGCAAAAGAGAGGGGGGAGAGAGAGAGCTCAAAAGAGAGGGGGAGAGAGAGAGAGAGAGAGAGAGCGCGCGCGCGCGCGCAATAGAGAGGGAGAGGGAGAGAGCGCAAGGGGTGAGACCGCTGTACTACAAAAAATGGCCCGTGTGAACGGGCTTTAAGACTAGTATCTTATAATTTACTATAAAAAAAGTTATAAAATATGATGAATTTAAAAAAACAAAAAAACATAATTTATGTAAGAACTTACCTGATAAATTCATTTCTTTCATATTAGCAAGAGTCCATGAGCTAGTGACGTATGGGATATACATTCCTACCAGGAGGGGCAAAGTTTCCCAAACCTTAAAATGCCTATAAATACACCCCTCACCACACCCACAATTCAGTTTAACGAATAGCCAAGAAGTGGGGTGATAAAAAAGTGCGAAAGCATATAAAATAAGGAATTGGAATAATTGTGCTTTATACAAAAAAATCATAACCACCACAAAAAGGGTGGGCCTCATGGACTCTTGCTAATATGAAAGAAATGAATTTATCAGGTAAGTTCTTACATAAATTATGTTTTCTTTCATGTAATTAGCAAGAGTCCATGAGCTAGTGACGTATGGGATAATGACTACCCAAGATGTGGATCTTTCCACACAAGAGTCACTAGAGAGGGAGGGATAAAATAAAGACAGCCAATTCCTGCTGAAAATAATCCACACCCAAAATAAAGTTTAATAAAAAACATAAGCAGAAGATTCAGACTGAAACTGCTGCCTGAAATACTTTTCTACCAAAAACTGCTTCAGAAGAAGAAAATACATCAAAATGGTAGAATTTAGTAAAAATATGCAAAGAGGACCAAATTGCAACTTTGCAAATGTGATCAACCGAAGCTTCATTCCTAAACGCCCAGGAAGTAGAAACTGACCTGGTGGAATGAGCTGTAATCCTCTGAGGCGGAGTTTTACCCGACTCAACATAGGCAAGATGAATTAAAGATTTCAACCAAGATGCCAAAGAAATGGCAGAAGCTTTCTGGCCTTTTCTAGAACCGGAAAAGATAACAAATAGACTAGAAGTCTTTCGGAAAGACTTAGTAGCTTCAACATAATATTTCAAAGCTCTAACAACATCCAAAGAATGCAATGATTTCTCCTTAGAATTCTTAGGATTAGGACATAATGAAGGAACCACAATTTCTCTACTAATGTTGTTGGAATTCACAACTTTAGGTAAAAATTCAAAAGAAGTTCGCAACACCGCCTCATCCTGATGAAAAATCAGAAAAGGAGACTCACAAGAAAGAGCAGATAATTCAGAAACTCTTCTGGCAGAAGAGATGGCCAAAAGGAACAAAACTTTCCAAGAAAGTAATTTAATGACCAATGAATGCATAGGTTCAAAGGGAGGAGCTTGAAGAGCTCCCAGAACCAAATTCAAACTCCAAGGAGGAGAAATTGACTTAATGACAGGTTTTATACGAACCAAAGCTTGTACAAAACAATAAATATCAGGAAGAATAGCAATCTTTCTGTGAAAAAGAACAGAAAGAGCAGAGATTTGTCCTTTCAAGGAACTTGCAGACAAACCCTTATCTAAACCATCCTGAAGAAACTGTAAAATTCTCGGTATTCTAAAAGAATGCCAAGAAAAAAGATGAGAAAGACACCAAAAAATATAAGTCTTCCAGACTCTATAATATATCTCTCTAGATACAGATTTACAAGCCTGTAACATAGTATTAATCACAGAGTCAGAGAAACCTCTTTGACCAAGAATCAAGCGTTCAATCGTCATACCTTTAAATTGAAAGATTTCAGATCCTGATGGAAAAAAAGGACCTTGTGACAGAAGGTCTGGTCTAACGGAAGAGTCCACGGCTGGCAAGAGGCCATCCGGACAAGATCCGCATACCAAACCTGTAAGGCCATGCCGGAGCTACCAGCAGAACAAACGAGCATTCCTTCAGAATCTTGGAGATTACTCTTGGAAGAAGAACTAGAGGCGCAAAGATATAGACAGGATGATACTTCCAAGGAAGTGATAATGCATCCACTGCCTCCGCCTAAGGATCCCAGGATCTGGACAGATATCTGGGAAGTTTCTTGTTTAGATGAGACGCCATCAGATCTATTTCTGGAAGTTCCCACATTTGAACAACCTGAAGAAATACCTCTGGGTGAAGAAACCATTCGCCCGGATGCAACGTTTGGCGACTGAGATAATCCGCTTCCCAATTGTCTACACCTGGGATATGAACCGCAGAGATTAGACAGGAGCTGGAGTCCGCCCAAACCAAAAAAATTCGAGATACTTCTTTCATAGCCAGAGGACTGTGAGTCGCTCCTTGATGATGTATGCCACAGTTGTGACATTGTCTGTCTGAAAACAAATGAATGATTCTCTCTACAGAAGAGGCCAAAACTGAAGAGCTCTGTAAATTGCACGGAGTTCCAAAATATTTATCGGTAATCTCACCTCCTGAGATTCCCAAACTCCTTGTGCCGACAGAGATCCCCACACAGCTCCCCAACCTGTGAGACTTGTATCTGTTGAAATTACAGTCCAGGTCGGAAGCACAAAAGAAGCCCCCTGAATTAAACGATGGTGATCTGTCCACCACGTTAGAGAGTGTCGAACAATCGGTTTTAAAGATATAAATTGAAATATCTTTATGTAATCCTTGCACCATTGATTCAGCATACAGAGCTGAAGAGGTCGCATGTGAAAAACAAGCAAAGGGAATTGCGTCCAATGCAGCAGTCATAAGACCTAGAATTTCCATGCATAAGGTTACCGAAGGGAATGATTGTGACTGAAGGTTTCGACAAGCTGAAAACAATTTAGACGTCTCTTGTCTGTTAAAGACAGAGTCATGGACACTGAATCTATCTGGAAACCCAGAAAGGTTACCCTTGACTGAGGAATCAATGAACTTTTTGGTAAATTGATCCTCCAACCATGATCTTGAAGAAACAACACAAGTCGAATCGCATGAGATTCTTCGAATGAGAAGACTGAGCAAATACCAAGATAATCGTCCAAATAAGGAAATACCAAAACCCTGTTCTCTGAATACAGAAAGAAGGGCACCGAGAATCTTGGAAAAAAATTCTTGGAACTGAGGCTAGGCCAAACAGTAGAGCCACAAAACTGGTAATGCTCGTCTAAAAAGAGAATCTCAAACACTAAAAGTGATCTAAATGAATCGGAATATGCAGATACACATCCTGCAAAACTATTGTAGACATAAAATGCCCTTGCTAAACAAAAGGCAGAATAGTCCTACAGTAACCATCTTGAATGTTGGTATACATAACGATTCAATATTGATAGATCCGGAACTGGTCTGAAGGAATTGACCTTCTTTGGTACAATGAAGAGATAAAATAAAACCCTAGCCCCTGTTCCAGAACTGGAACTGGCATAATTACTCCAGCCAACTCTAGATCTGAAACACATTTCAGAAATGCTGAGCCTTGCTGTGTTAACTGGGACACGGGAAGAAAAAAATCTCTTAGCAGGAGGCCTTAACTGAAGCCAATTCTGTACCTTTCTGAAACAATGTTCTGAAACCAGAGATTGAGAACGGAATTGATCCAAACTCCTTTGAATAAAACGTAATCTGCCCCATACCAGCTGAACTGGAAAAAAGGGCCGCACCTTCATGGGTACTTAGGAGCTGACTATAGGTTTCTATAAGGCTTGGATATATTCCAAACTGGAAATAGTTTCCAAACTGAAACCGCTCCTGAGGATGAAGGATCAGGCTTTTGTTCCTTATTATGAGAGAAAGAACGAAAAAATGATTATTACCCTGGAAAGAAAGGGAAAAACAAAGTTAACTTAGAAGACATATCAGCATTCCAAGTTAAATCCATAAAGCTTTTCTAGCTAAAATAGCTAGAGACATATACCTGACATCAACTCAAATGATATCAAAAGATGGTATCACCAATAAAATTATTAGCATGTTATAGAATAAAAATAATGCTATAAAATTATGATCTGTTACTTGTTGCGCTAAAACTTCTAACCAAAAAGATGAAGCTGCAGCAACATCCGGTAAAAATATAGCAGGTCTATGAAGATTACCTAAACATAAGTAAACTTTTCTTAGAAAGGATTCAATTTTCTTATCTAAAGGATCCTTAAATTTAGTACTATCTGCCGTAAGAATAGTAGTACATTTTAGCAGGAATAGAGACAGCCCCAAACCTTAGGAATTTTCTCCCAAAAAACTTTAATCTGTCAGATGGCACAGAATATAATTGCTTAAACGTTTAGAAGGAGTAAAAGAATTACCCAAATTATTCCATTCCCTGGAAATTACTTCAGAAAAAGCATCAGGGAGATTAAACACTTCTGGAATAAATACAGGAGATTTAAAAAACCCTATTTAAACGTTTAGATTTAGTATCAAGAGGACCAGAATCCTCTATATCTAAAGCAATTAATACGTCTTTAAATAAAGAACGAATAAATTCCATCTTGAACAAATAAAAAGATTTAACAGCATCAACCTCTGAGACAGAAACTTCTGAACCAGAAGAACCATTATCAGTATCAGAACGATGATGTTCATTTAAAAATTCATCTGAAAAAAGAGAAGTTTTTAAAAGACTTTTATGTAAACTAGAAGGAGAAATAACAGACATAGCCTTCTAAATGGATTTAAAAAATAAAATCTCTTATGTTATCAGGAACACTCTGAAAATTAAATGTTGACGAAACAGCAACAGGTAATATAACAGTACTAAAGGAAATTTTATCTGCATTAAAAAGTTTGTCATGACATGCAATACAAACAACAGCTGGAGAAACAGGTACCAAAAATTTATAGCAGATACACTTAGCTTGGTAGCTCCAGCCCCGGGCAGTGATTTTCCTCAAGTAACTTCTGACTCAGTTGCAACGTGGAACATCTTGCAATATGTAATAGAAAAAACAACATATAAAGCAAATTGATCAAAATCCTTAAATGACAGTTTCAGGAATGGGAAAAAAATGCCATTGAACCAGCTTCTAGCAACCAGAAGCAATAAATAATGAGACTTAAATAATGTGGAGACAAAAGCGACGCCCATATTTTTTTAGCGCCAAACAAGACGCCCACATTATTTGGCGCCGAAATGCCTTTTGGCGCCAAAAATGACGCCACATCCGGAACGCCGACATTTTTGGCGCAAAATAACGTCAAAAAAATGACGCAACTTCCGGCGACACGTATGACGCCGGAAACGGAAAAGAATTTTTGCGCCAAAAAAAATCCGCGCCAAGAATGACGCAATAAAATGAAGCATTTTCAGCCCCCGCGAGCCTAACAGCCCACAGGGAAAAAAGAGTCAAATTTTTGAAGGTAAGAAAAAATGATTAATTCAAATGCATTATCCCAAATATGAAACTGACTGTCTGAAAAATAAGGAAAGTTGAACATTCTGAGTCAAGGCAAATAAATGTTTGAATACATATATTTAGAACTTTATAAACAAAGTGCCCAACCATAGCTTAGAGTGTCACAGAAAATAAGATTTACTTACCCCAGGACACTCATCTACATGTTTGTAGAAAGCCAAACCAGTACTGAAACGAGAATCAGCAGAGGTAATGGTATATAAATAAGAGTATATCGTCGATCTGAAAAGGGAGGTAAGAGATGAATCTCTACGACCGATAACAGAGAACCTATGAAATAGACCCCGTAGAAGGAGATCACTGCATTCAAATAGGCAATACTCTCCTCACATCCCTCTGACATTCACAGCACGCTGAGAGGAAAACCGGGCTCCAACTTGCTGCGGAGCGCATATCAACGTAGAATCTAGCACAAACTTACTTCACCACCTCCATCGGAGGCAAAGTTTGTAAAACTGAATTGTGGGTGTGGTGAGGGGTGTATTTATAGGCATTTTAAGGTTTGGGAAACTTTGCCCCTCCTGGTAGGAATGTATATCCCATACGTCACTAGCTCATGGACTCTTGCTAATTACATGAAAGAAAACACACACACACTTTTTCTAACTTTGACCCCCAAAATCTGTTACACATCTACAACAACCAAAAAACACTGATGCTAAATAGTTTCTAAATTTTGTCCTGAGTTTAGAAATACTCAATGTTTACATGTCCTTTGCTTTTTCTTTCATGTAATTGGCAAGAGTCCATGAGCTAGTGACGTATGGGATATACAATCCTACCAGGAGGGGCAAAGTTTCCAAACCTCAAAATGCCTATAAATACACCCCTCACCACACCCACAATTCAGTTTTACAAACTTTGCCTCCTATGGAGGTGGTGAAGTAAGTTTGTGCTAAGAGTTCTACGTTGATATGCGCTTCTCAGCATTGTTGAAGCCCGATCCCTCTCAGAGTACAGCGAATGTCAGAGGGACGTGAAGGGAGTATCACTTATTGAATACGATGATTTCCCTAACGGGGGTCTATTTCATAGGTTCTCCGTTATCAGTTGTAGAGATTCATCTCCTACCTCCCTTTTCAGATCGACGATATACTCTCAATTTACCATTACCTCTACTGATAACTGTTTCAGTACTGGTTTGGCTATCTGCTATATGTGGATGGGTGTCTTTTGGTAAGTATGTTTTTTTATTACTTAAGACACCTCAGCTATGGTTTGGCACTTTATGCATTTATATAAAGTTCTAAATATATGTATTGTACTTATATTTGCCTTGAGTCAGGTTCATGTATTTCCTTCTGCAGACTGTCAGTTTCATATTTTGGGGGGGAAAAAAAAACAAAAAAACTTTAAGAAATTTTTTTCTTACCTGGGGTTTAGTCTTTTTTTCAATTAACTACTTCTTGCAAATTGCGGGCGGTATTAGGCCCACGGGTGCGCCAAATGCTAGACTTTATTGCGTCATTCTTGGCGCGATAATTTTTTTGTCGCGAAAAATACGTCTGACGCAACTTCGTAATTTCTGGCATCATAGTTGACGCCGAAGCCTTACACACGGTTGCGTCATTAGTGACGCGAGTGTGTCATTTCCGGTTATTATTGGCGCCAAAAAAGTTTTCAGTTACGTTGTGCGTCATACTTGGCGCCAAACTTTTTCATTATTTTAATACTCCATTGATGTTTGCCTCTTGCCTTTTTCTCTATCAGAGGGCTATGCTATTTGCATTTTTTTCCCATTCCTGAAACTGTCATATAAGGAAATTGATAATTTTGCTTTATATGTTGTTTTTTTTACATTTTGCAAGATGTCTCAATCTGATCCTGCCTCAGAAGTTTCTGCTGGAACATTGCTGCCTGACATCGGTTCTACCAAAGCTAAGTGCATTTGTTGTAAGATTGTGGAAATTATTTCGCCGAATGTCATTTGTAATAGTTGTCATGATAAACTTTTACATGCAGATAGTGTGTCCATCAGTAATAGTACATTGCCAGTTGCAGTTCCTTCAACTTCTAATGTACATGATATACCTATGAATTTTAAAGAATTTGTTGATGGGGCTATTTCTACTCTTGCTAAACGTATAACTATTCCTATGGAAGATAGTACTTCCTTTAAGGATCCTTTAGATAGGAAACTTGAATCTTATCTAAGGAAAGCCTATTTATATTCAGGTTATCTTCTCAGACCTGCAATTTCTTTGGCTGATGTTGCGGCTGCATCAACTTTCTGGTTGGAGAATTTAGTGCAACAAGAATTGGATTCTGACATATCTAGCATTATTCGCTTACTGCAATATGCTAATCATTTTATTTGTGATGCCATTTTTTATATTATCAAAATTGATATTAGATCCATGTCTTTAGTTATATTAGCTAGAAGAGCCTTGTGGCTTAAATCTTGTAATGCTGATATGACATCTAAATCTAGATTACTATCTCTTTCTTTCCAAGGTAATAATTTATTTGGTTCTCAGTTGGATTCTATTATTTCAACTGTTACTGGGGGGAAAGGGAGTTTTTCTGCCTCAGGATAAAAAACCTAAGGGTAAATCTAAGGCTTCTAACCGTTTTCATTCCTTTCGTCAAAATAAGGAACAAAAACTCAATCCTTCGCCCAAGGAATCTGTTTCCAATTGGAAGCCTTCCTCAAATTGGAATAAATCCAAGCCATTTAAAAAACCAAAATCAGCCGCTAAATCCGCATGAAGGTGCGGCCCTCATTCCAGCTCAGCTGGTAGGGGGCAGATTAAAGGGACAGTCTAGTATAAATTAAACTTTCATTATTCAGATAGGACTTTTAATTTTAATCAACGCTTCAATTTGCTTTTATCATCAAATTTGCTTTTTTCTCTTGGTATTCTTAGTTTAAACTAAACATAGGTAGGCTCATATGCTAATTTCTAAGCCTTTGAGGGCTGCCTCTTATCACATGCTTTTTAAATCTCTTTTCAACACAAAGAGACAGAAAGTACACGTGGGTCATATAGATTACACTGTGTTCAGGCACAAGGGGTTATTTAAGATTTAGCACAAAACAATGCTAAATTTAAGACAATAGATAATAAACAGTCACAGTCATGTGATCAGGGGGCTGGAAGACGGTTCCTAGATACAAGGTAATCACAGAGGTAAAAAGTATATTAATATAACTGTGTTGGTTATGCAAAACTGGGGAATGGGTAATAAAGGGATTATCTATCTTTTAAAAAAATATCAATTCTATGGTAGTCTGTCCCTTTAAGGTTTTTCAAGGATATTTGGATAAATAAATTCTGTCCAAAATCAATGGATTCAGAGCATTGTCTCTCAAGGGTATCGAACAGGATTCAGAGTAAGACCTCCTGTGAGAAGATTTTTTCTCTCACGTATCCCAGCATATCCAGTAAAAGCTCAGGCTTTCCTGAAGTGTGTTTCAGACCTGGAGTCTTCAGGGGTAATCATGCCAGTTCCTTTTTTAGGAACAAGGTTTGGGGTTTTATTCAAATCTATTCATTGTCCCAAAGAAGGAAAATTTATTCAGACCAGTTCTGGATCTGAAAATTTTGAATTGTTATGTAAGAGTACCAACTTTCAAGATGGTGACTATAAGGACTATTCTGCCTTTTGTTCAGCAAGGACATTATATGTCCACAATAGACTTGCAGGATGCATACCTTCATATTCCGATTCATCCAGATCATTATCAGTTCCTGAGATTCTCTTTTCTAGACAAGCATTACCAATTTGTTGCTCTTCCATTTGGCCTAGCAACAGCTCCAAGAATCTTTTCAAAGGTTCTAGGTGCCCTACTCTCTGTAATCAGAGAACAGGGTATTGCGTTTCCTTATTTGGACGATATCTTGGTACTAGCTCAGTCTTTACGTTCTGAAGAATCTCACACAAATCAACTAGTATTGTTTCTTTGGAAACATGGTTGGAGGATCAATTTACCAAAAAGTTTCTTGATTCCTCAGACAAGGGTCACCTTTTTAGGCTTCCAGATAGATTCAGTGTCCATGACTGTCTCTAACAGACAAGAGACGTTTAAAATTGGTTGCAGCCTGCCGGCACCTTCAGTCTCAGTCATTCCCTTCAGTGGCTATGTGCATGGAAGTTTTAGGTCTCATGACTGCAGCAACAGACGCGATCCCCTTTGCTCGTTTTCACATGAGACCTCTACAGCTTTGTATGCTGAACCAATGGTGCAGGGATTATACAAAGATATCACAATTATGTATGACACTCTCTGACGTGGTGGATAGATCACCATCGTTTAGTTCAAGGGGCTTCTTTTGTTCGGCCAACCTGGACTGTGATCACAACAGATGCAAGTCTTTCAGGTTGGGGAGCTGTTTGGGGATCTCTGACAGCACAAGGGGTTTGGAAATCTCAAGAGGCGAGATTACCAATAAATATTTTAGAACTCTGTGCAATTCTCAGAGCTCTAAAGTTTTGGCCTCTGTTGAAGAGTGAAACGTTCATTTGTTTTCAGACAGACAATATCACAACTGTGGCATATGTCAATCATCAGGGTGGGACTCACAGTCCCCAAGCTATGAAAGAAGTATCTCGGATACTTGCTTGGGCGGAATCCAGCTCCTATAAACAAAAGAAAGTTTGCAGCACCTGTGAGCGTGTTATTGTTGTTGCTTGCTTATGTATGAATACACCCCATTGTATATATGACACCTGCTCCAAATCACAATGACCCCCAAAAGTTCCGTGTACATATATGTGACCTGCAAACAATGTGCTGATGTAGCGCTGATTCTGGGGACCCACCTTGAACCTTCTTAGCTCCAGATCCCCTCTCTCCGAATTCTGTGCATCCACAGTAGCCTGGAGGTCGAGCCGCGGCGTGGGTCCCTACAGCGTCTCAGCGTGTGCACGGTCAATCCGGGACTGTGTGACGTCACAACAGGGGGCGGAAGGATCAGCAGGTGAGGAAAGTCCACGGCCAAAGGGGACCGTTGTTCCAACGTAGTACTATGTCTTACAGGGGTGATGCACTGCTGCTCAAGAAGTGTGAGTACCCGTGCCTTGAGACATATCCAGTTGGCAGCAATAACAAAAAACGAGGAGAGGCACCGGGTAGTTTCACAAACAAAAACGTCCTTTATTAAGGTGATAAAAGACAACAGGAGACACTTCGGAAAAAGCTTTAAACCTCTGGGGCAAAGGTGGAGTGGCGGTACCCCACGTACCCTGATGCTGACATGTTTCGGCAAATGCCGTAATCGTAGCTAAAGGGTGTACGCTTAATTACTTATTTAAAGACACAGATCACCTGTGATAGGTTAAAAACTCATATGCTACGTGGGTGACACCCATCTCCACCTATACGTTATACACCTGCCCTAATTTAGGATGTAAAACCATACTATCCACTTTATGCAAATCTTTTTGTAACATATATACAAACCAAATTAAATGTGATATTAATAACGTCATTCACAAAACATTCCTCATCATATATGTGTAAATGAAACGGTAAAGAAAAAGAAAAATAATAATAAAAGATAAGAAATATATACACATTACTGGAGGCACCAGAGAATTATTATCATCAGCTTGTACATGTTTGCATTTTTGCATGTATCCATATTGCTCTGATATCTATACACTAGGATACATTGGATGAAATTTGCTATCATCCAGGACTGCATGAGCTAACCGTGTGCTGAGAAAACGGGACAAGGGTGGATTATATATCTATATAGTGTTCCTATGTTTATTCACTTACTTGCCCACGTATTCAGTTACTTAGGGGGAAGGAGAAATTTATCTATAGATATGCATATAAGTATATATCAGCGTATAGTGTTTTTTGTCACGAATACACAGGTTAACACCAGAAGTTAATTAAGTCATATTCAGAATTGAGCCCGTTGGGCACCCTGGTGTGCAACCTGTGTATCCAAAACACCTCCCTTTTGAGGAGCAAATTCTCCCTATCACCTCCCCTATTGTGTGTATTTACCACTTCAATAATTGTCCATGACAATGTCCCTGGATCTTTGTTATGTTTTATCTTGAAGTGGTTCACTAGGGGGGTAGTTAATTTGCCTTGCTTGATATCATTTATATGTTCCCTTATCCTGGTTCTGACTTGTCGAGACGTTTGACCAGTATATTGAATGTCACATGTGTCACAACTGAGGAGATAAACTGCATATGTGGACCTACAATTGAAGAGCGCCCTGTGTGCAAATGTCTCACCCGAGTATGCACTCCTAAATATATTGCCCAATTTTACATGTCCACATGCTATGCAGCTACTAAAACTGCACTTGTAAACCCCTTTATACCTTAACCAAGAGGATGTATTGGTTTCATCCTGTTTCAATTGTGTGGGGGCTACATAATTGCCTATGGTTTTGCCTCTTCTGAAGGCAAACCTCACCTTTGTGTGGCAATATGTGCAAGTTCATCATCAGCCTTAAGCAATGTCATATGTTTACGTATAATATTACACAACTGATAATATTGCCTACTGAACTGAGTAACAAACGTTAACTGTTCAGATTTAGTATCACATACAGATTGTTTCTCACTGAGTAGGGTGGCCCTTTCTATGGCCCTTACTTCCTCCCGGGCCCTATATATATCCTGTCTGGGGTACCCTCTCTCTTGAAACTTAGTAACGAGTTCAGTTTCGTGCTTGAAGTGTTCACTATCCCGGGTACAGTTCCTCTTAACCCTGGTGAACTGGCCCTTCAAGACTGACTTAAATACCTGTTTTGGGTGGCTGCTATGAGCATGTAAGAGAGTATTTCTAGTTATAGGTTTTCTATAAAGCTCAACTTTTACATGTTCTGATTTCACACCATGAAGGGTGACATCCAAAAAATTAATGCTAGTAGATCCAAAATCATGGGTGAACTGTAAACCAGCATTGTTAATATTCAAATACTCTGCAAATTTCTCTGCTTCCTCCACACTCCCATCCCAAATAAAGAGCAGATCGTCTATATATCGACGATAATAGACAATTTTGCCCCTTTGTCTGTTTTTATCCCCATAGATGTGGCACAGCTCCCACCAACCCATATACAGGTTGGCGTAAGAGGGAGCAAATTTTGCTCCCATGGCTGTGCCACACCCCTGGAGATAAAAAACACGTTCAAACACAAAAAAGTTGTGTGTAAGGAATTCGGTGACCCTTCGGTAACCGAATTCCTCCTTACACACAACTTTTTTTGTGTTTGAACGTGTTTTTTATCTCCAGGGGTGCAGTTTATCTCCTCAGTTGTGACACATGTGACATTCAATATACTGGTCAAACGTCTCGACAAGTCAGAACCAGGATAAGGGAACATATAAATGATATCAAGCAAGGCAAATTAACTACCCCCCTAGTGAACCACTTCAAGATAAAACATAACAAAGATCCAGGGACATTGTCATGGACAATTATTGAAGTGGTAAATACACACAATAGGTGAGGTGATAGGGAGAATTTGCTCCTCAAAAGGGAGGTGTTTTGGATACACAGGTTGCACACCAGGGTGCCCAACGGGCTCAATTCTGAATATGACTTAATTAACTTCTGGTGTTAACCTGTGTATTCGTGACAAAAAACACTATACGCTGATATATACTTATATGCATATCTATAGATAAATTTCTCCTTCCCCCTAAGTAACTGAATACGTGGGCAAGTAAGTGAATAAACATAGGAACACTATATAGATATATAATCCACCCTTGTCCCGTTTTCTCAGCACACGGTTAGCTCATGCAGTCCTGGATGATAGCAAATTTCATCCAATGTATCCTAGTGTATAGATATCAGAGCAATATGGATACATGCAAAAATGCAAACATGTACAAGCTGATTATAATAATTCTCTGGTGCCTCCAGTAATGTGTATATATTTCTTATCTTTTATTATTATTTTTCTTTTTCTTTTCCTTTACCGTTTCATTTACACATATATGATAAGGAATGTTTTGTGAATGACGTTATTAATATCACATTTAATTTGGTTTGCATATATGTTACAAAAAGATTTGCATAAAGTGGATAGTATGGTTTTACATCCTAAATTAGGGCAGGTGTATAACGTATAGGTGGAGGTGGGTGTCACCCACGTAGCATATGAGTTTT
The DNA here is from genome assembly GCF_027579735.1 of Bombina bombina. Taxonomy (NCBI): domain Eukaryota; kingdom Metazoa; phylum Chordata; class Amphibia; order Anura; family Bombinatoridae; genus Bombina; species Bombina bombina. The sequence goes on from NC_069502.1 coordinate 1,139,751,392, forward strand.
TAACCTATCACAGGTGATCTGTGTCTTTAAATAAGTAATTAAGCGTACACCCTTTAGCTACGATTACGGCATTTGCCGAAACATGTCAGCATCAGGGTACGTGGGGTACCGCCACTCCACCTTTGCCCCAGAGGTTTAAAGCTTTTTCCGAAGTGTCTCCTGTTGTCTTTTATCACCTTAATAAAGGACGTTTTTGTTTGTGAAACTACCCGGTGCCTCTCCTCGTTTTTTGTTATTGCTGGAATCCAGCTCCTGTCTAATCTCTGCGGTGCATATCTCAGGTGTAGACAATTGGGAGACGGATTATCTCAGCCGCCAGACTTTACATCGAAGGGAGTGGTCTCTCCATCCAGATGTGTTTTCTCAGATTGTTCAGATGTGGGGTCTTCCAGAGATAGATCTCATGGCCTCTCATCTAAACAAGAAACTTCCCAGATACCTGTCCAGGTCCAGGGATGTTCAGGCGGAAGCAGTGGATGCGCTGGCACTTCCTTGGTGTTATCATCCGGCTTACTTTTTCCCACCTCTAGTTCTCCTTCCAAGAGTGATCTCCAAAATCATCATGGAACAATTGTTTCTGTTGCTGGTGGCTCCAGCATGGCCACACAGATTTTGGTATGCGGATCTGGTTTGGATGTCCAGTTGCCAACCTTGGCCACTTCCGATAAGGCCGGACCTACTGTCTCAAGGTCCATTTTTCCATCAGGATCTCAAATCATTAAATTTGAAGGTATGGAAATTGAACACTTAGTACTAAGTCATAGAGGTTTCTCTGACTCAGTGATTAATACTATGTTACAAGCTCGTAAATCTGTCTCTAGAAAGATTTATTATAGAGTTTGGAAGACTTACATTTCATGGTGTTCTCATAAATTCTCTTGGCATTCTTTTAGAATTCCTAGAATTTTACAGTTTCTTCAGGATGGTTTGGATAAGGGTTTGTCTGCAAGTTTCTTGAAGGGACAAATCTCTGCTCTTTCTGTTTTATTTCACAGAAAGATTGCTATACTTCCTGATATTCACTGTTTTGTACAGGCTTTAGTTCGTATTAAGCCTGTCATTAAATTAATTTCTCCTCCTTGGAGTCTTAATTTGGTTTTGAAGGCTTTACAGGCTCCTCCATTTTGAGCTTATGCATTTTTTGGACATTAAAATACTTTCTTGGAAAGTGTTGTTCCTTTTATCTATCTCTTCTGCTAGAAGAGTTTCTGAGCTATCTGCTCTTTCTTGTGAGTCTCCTTTTCTGATTTTTCATCAGGATAGGGCAGTTTTGCAGACTTCTTTTCAATTTTTACCTAAGGTTGTTAATTCTAACAATATTAGTAGAGAAATTGTTGTCCCTTCCTTGTGTCCTAATCCTAAGAATTCTTTGGAAAGATCCTTACATTCTTTGGATGTGGTAAGAGCTTTGAAATATTACGTGGAAGCTACTAAAGATTTCAGGGAGACTTCCAGTCTATTTGTTTTATTTTCTGGTCCTAGGAAAGGTCAGAAGGCTTCTGCTATTTCCTTGGCTTCTTGGTTAAAACTTTTGATTCATCAAGCTTATTTGGAGTTGGGTCAGGCCCCGCCTCAGAGAATTACAGCTCATTCTACTAGATCAGTCTCCACTTCGTGGGCCTTTAAGAATGAAGCTTCAGTTAATCAGATTTGCAAAGCGGCAACTTGGTCCTCTTTGCATATATTTACTAAATTCTACCGTTTTGACGTATTTGCTTCTTCAGAAGCAGTTTTTAGTAGAAAAGTTGTTCAGGCAGCTGTTTCAGTTTGATTCTTCTGCTTTTGATTTAAGTTTTTTTCTTTCATTTATGAGAATAAACTTATTTTTTTGGGTTGTGGATTAGTTTTTTCAGCGGAAAATGGCTGTTTTTATTTTTATCCCTCCCTCTCTAGTGACTCTTGCGTGGAGTTCCACATCTTGGGTATTGCTATCCCATACGTCACTAGCTCATGGACTCTTGCCAATTACATGAAAGAATTATACATTATATACTGTATTTCTCGCCATTAAATGGACTTTCTACAGATACCATTATTTTCATCATATCTTATTTACTATAAAAAAAATATATAAAATATGAGGAAAAAATTGAAAAAAAAAAAACACACTTTTTCTAACTTTGACCCCCAAAATCTGTTACACATCTACAACCACCAAAAAACACTCATGCTAAATAGTTTCTAAATTTTGTCCTGAGTTTAGAAATACCCAATGTTTACATGTTCTATGATTTTTTAAAAAGTTATAGGGCAATAAATACAAGTAGCACTTTGCTATTTCCAAACCACTTTTTTTTTTTTTTTTTAATTAACTCTAGTTACATTCGGACACTGATATCTTTCAGGAATACCTGAATATCCCTTGACATGTATATATTTTTTTTTAGAAGACATCCCAAAGTATTGATCTAGGCCCATTTTGGTATATTTCATGCCACCATTTCACCGCCAAATGCTATCAAATAAAAAAAATTGCTCACTTTTTCACAAACTATAGGTTTCTCACTGAAATGATTTACAAACAGCTTATGCAATTATGGCACAAATGGTTGTTAATGCTTCTCTGGGATACCCTTTGTTCAGAAATAGCAGACATCTATGGCTTTGGCGTTGTTTTTTGGTAATTAGAAGGCCGCTAAATGCCGCTGCGCATCACTTGTGTATTATGCCCAGCAGAGAAGGGGTTAATTAGGTAGCTTGTAGGGAGCTTGCAGGGTTAATTTTAGCTTTAGTGTAGAGATCAGCCTCCCACCTTGGGTTGCCACCTCGGCCATGTTTTCCTGGACACTTATGAGTTACACATGCTGCAGGGTGTGCAGGAAGGAACATGAATAGTGCTGTCCAGGTACGTAATACATGTTGCCTTCTATACACCCTGCAGCATGTGTAACTCAAACGTGTCCAGGAAAACATGGCTGAGGTGGCAACCCTTCTCCCACCTGACACATCACACCCCCTGATCCCTCCCAAACAGCTCTCATCCCTCCCCCACCCCACAATTGTCCCCACCATCTTAAGTACTGGCAGAAAGTCTGCCAGTACTAAAATAAAAGCTCTCTTATTTTTTTTATTTATTTTTTTAGCATATTTGCATATGCTGCTGTGTAGAATCCCCCCTTAGCCCCCAACCTCTCTGATCCCCCCCCCAAAACAGCTCTGTAACCCTCCCCCTCTAACTTATTTGGAGCCATCTTGGGTACTGGCAGCTGTCTGCCACTACCCAGTTAACAAAAAAATATTTTCCTTTTTCTTTTCTGTAGTGTAGCTCCCCCCCCCCCAAAGACCAACCCCCCACCCCCTCCCAGATCCCTTAGAAATGTTTTATTTTTATTATTCCCCCCCTATCTCCCACTTTTATTCCAATCATTTTCTGTAGTATAGCGGTTCTCACCCGCTCCCTCCCCGTGCACGCCCTCCCCGCCGTCGCCCCCCGTGCACGCCCCCAGCGACCCCCATCCCGCCCCCCTCTCTCTACAGGAAACCATCGATGGCCGCCCACCCGCCTCTCACTTCGGCTCCCACCAACGATTGCGGCCATCGATGGCCGGTGCAGAGAGGGCTACAGAGTGTCTCTCTCTGCACCGGAGGGGTAAAAAAGGTTATTGCAGGATCCCTCGATATCAAGGCATCACTGCAATAACCGGAAAGCGGCTGGAACCGATCAGGATCGCTTCCACTGCTTTCCCAGACCGACGATGTGCAGGGTACGTCCTCGGTCGTTCAGGGTATTTTTTCTGGAGGACATCCTCGGTCGTTAAGGGGTTAAAGTCGCCCCATCTTTAAGTCTGCCAGTAGTAAAAAAAAAAATTTTTAATATATATTTTCTGCAGTGTAGGATCCCCCCTTACCCCCCAACCTTCCTGATTCTCCCCCCAAACGGCTCTTTAACCCTCCCCCTCTACCTATTTGCCGCCATCTTAGGTACTGGCAGCTGTCTGCCAGTACCCAGTTTGCTGCAAATTAGTGTAGCTGCCCCCACTCAATACCATACCACTCTCCACCTCCCAGATTGCTTTATCCCCCCTCTCCCTCCTTCCCACTCACTAGCTACCAATTTTCCGTAGCATAGTGGTCCAACCCACTCCTGCCCTCTACCACCCGCTCCCTCCACTCTCCCGCCCCCTCCAGTGATGGGCCGCCCATCGGCCTCCCTCCTATCCCTCCCACCCACAAACTATCGGGCACCATCACTGGCCGAAGCAGAGACAGCCACAGAGTGGCCCTCCCTGCTTCGGATATTACCTAAAGGATATTGCACGATGCCTCAATATCGAGGCATCGCTTCAATACCCTGAGAGCGGCCGGTAGCGATTGCGATCGCTTCCAGTGCTCAATTTGACTGAGGACATGCCAGGTACGTCCATGGTCATTAACGGACGTTTTTGAAGGACGTACTTGGCACATCCTTGATCGTTAAGGGGTTAAAGGGATACTGAACCCAGTTTTTTTTCTTTCAGGATTCAGATAGAGCATGCAATTTTAAGCAACTTTACAATTTACTCCTATTATCAATTTTTCTTTGTTCTCTTGCTATCTTTATCTGAAAAAGCAGAAATGTAAGCCTGGATAGCACTTGCTGATTGGTGGCTGCATTTAGCCACCAATCAGCAAGCGCTACCCAGGTGCTGGACCAAAGATGGGCCGGCTTGTAAGCTTACATTGCTGCTTTTCAAATAAAGATAGCAAGAGAACAAAGAAAACTTGATAATAGGAGTAAATTGGAAAGTTGCTTAAAATAGCATGCTCTATCTGAATCATTAAAAGGGACAGTCAACACCAGAATGTTTGTTGTTTTAAAAGATTGATAATCCCTTTATTACCCATTCTACAGTTTTGCACAACCAACACAGTTATAATAATAATACATGTTTTACCACTGTAATTACCTTGTAACTAAGCCTCTGCAGACTACCGACTTATCTCAGTTGTTTTGACAAACTTGCACTTTAGCCAATCAGTGCTCACTCCTCAGTAAATTCACATGCGTGAGCTCAACGTTATCTATATGAAACACATGAACTAACGCCCTCTACTGGTAAAAAACTGTCAAAATGCATTCAGATAAGAGGCGGCCTTCAAGTTCTAAGAAATTAGCATATGAACCTCCTAGGTTTAGCTTTTAACTAAGAATAACAAGAGAACAAAGTAATATTGCTGCTAAAAGTAAATGGGAAAGTTATTTAAAATTGCATGCCCTATTTGAATCAGGATAGGTTTTTTTTGGACTTGACCATCCCTTCAAAGAAAAAATGTTGGTTTAGTATCCCTTTAAAATATGTTATAGCCCATCAATACTTTATGGACACAGATAATGGGAGCTATGAAAATTATATTTTTCTTTCCTTTTTTCATTAAATATGTTAAATACAAAGACCCTATGAGATTATCTCACCTTGTTTCCTGCTCCTCCAACTCGTATGACCTTGTCTGGGTTAATGGCAGCGATGCAATCATTCACAAGCTTGCTGCTGTGAGACCGTGTAGTTGTAATAATGTGCTTCCCATCCGATACTTCTTTCAGCTCAAACCCAAAAGATCCAATGCTAAGAACACCCCAAATAGTTCTTCCCAAAACAGCATCATTACCTGCCTAAAAATACATCATGACAGCATTAGTAAAGCACAGAAAGGCATTGCTAATAAATAGGATATATTATCACTGTTACAGCAAGGAACATTTTAATACTTTGACTCCAAATCATTTAATCCCATATGGACCGGGCATTTCGGACAAAAACTTTTCCAAAAGACCAGAGCATTTTTAGCATTTTTGCCATCACTACATTTAAACATAAATAGAGACTTTTTATATTTACCTATCAAAACTATATATATTTTTTAGTAGACAACCCAAATAATTGATCTAGGCCCATTTTGGTATATTTCATGCCACCATTTCACCGCCAAATGCGATCAAATAAAAAAAAATGTTTTCACAATTTTAGGTTTCTCATTGAAACTATTATGAAGAGCTTGTGCAATCATGGCACAAATGGTTGTAAATGCTTCTCTGGGATCCCCTTTGTTCAGAAATAGCAGACATATATGGCTTTGACATTGCTTTTTGTTAATTAGAAGGCCGCTAAATGGCGCTACGCACCACACTTTTATTATGCCCAGCAGTGAAGGTTTTAATTAGGTAGCTTGTAAGGTTAATTTTAGCTTTAGTGTATGGATTACCTGACACATCCCACCCCCTGATCCCTCCCTAATCCCTCTCAAACAGCTCTCTTCCCTCCCCCAGCCCACAATGGTCACCCCATCTTAAGTACTGGCAGAAAGTCTGCCAGATATTTTCTGCAGTGTAGGAACCCCCCTTACCCCCCAACCAGCTCTCTAAGCCTCCCCCTCTACCTATTGGCCACCATCTTAGGTACTAGCAGCTGTTTGCCAGTACCCAGTTTGCTGCAGTTTTGTCTTTTAAAAAAAAAATATATATATAAAAAAAAAAAACACAATTTATGCTTACCTGATAAATTTATTTCTCTTGTGGTGTATCCAGTCCACGGATCATCCATTACTTGTGGGATATTCTCATTCCCAACAGGAAGTTGCAAGAGGACACCCACAGCAGAGCTGTAATATAGCTCCTCCCCTAACTGTCATAGCCAGTCATTCGACCGAAAACAAGCCGAGAAAGGAGGAACCATAGGGTGCAGTGGTTACTGTAGTTTAAATTTAAAAATTACCTGCCTTAAAATGACAGGGCGGGCCGTGGACTGGATACACCACAAGAGAAATAAATTTATCAGGTAAGCATAAATTGTGTTTTCTCTTGTAAGGTGTATCCAGTCCACGGATCATCCATTACTTGTGGGATACCAATACCAAAGCTAAAGTACACGGATGAAGGGAGGGACAAGGCAGGAACTTAAATGGAAGGAACCACTGCCCGTAAAACCTCTCTCCCAAATATAGCCTCCGAAGAAGCAAAAGTATCAAATTTGTAAAATTTTTAAAAAATATGAAGCGAAGACCAAGTCTAATTTTTAAAGGCCCAAGTGGAAGCCACAGCTCTAGTGGAATGAGCTGTAATCCTTTCAGGAGGTTGCTGTCCAGCAGTCTCATAGGCTAAGCGGATTAAGCTTCTTAGTCAAAAAGAAAAAGAGGTTGCCGAAGCCTTTTGACCTCTCCTCTGTCCAGAGTAGACAACAAACAAAGCAGATGTATCTCTTGATTGATATTCTTGTTAGATACCACCTTAGGTAAGAACCCAGGTTTGGTACGCAGGACTACCTTATCCGTATGAAAAATCAGATAAGGAGAATCACATTGTAAGGCAGATAGCTCAGAGACTCTACGAGCCGAGGAAATAGCTACCAAAAAAAAGAACTTTCCAAGATAAAAGCTTGATATCTATGGAATGAAGAGGTTCAAAAGGAACTCCTTGAAGAACCTTAAGAACCAAGTTTAAGCTCCATGGAGGAGCAACAGGTTTAAACACAGGCTTGATTCTAACTAAAGCCTGACAAAATGCCTGAACGTCTGGAACATCTGCCAGACGATTAACTAGCTGACAATCATTTTTCCAAACCTTCTTGGAGAAAAGATAATATCCTAGCAATCCTGACCTTACTCCATGAGTAGCCCTTGGATTCACACCAATAAAGATATCTACGCCATACCTTATGGTAAATTTTCCTGGTGACAGGCTTTCGTGCCTGTCTTAAGGTATCAATAACTGACTCGGAGAAGCCACACTTTGATAAAATCAAGCGTTCAATCTCCAGGCAGTCAGCCTCAGAGAAATTTGATTTGGATGGTTGAAAGGACCCTGAAGTAGAAGGTCCTGTTTCAGAGGCAGAGACCATGGTGGAAAGGATGACATGTCCACTAGATCTGCATACCAGGTCCTGCGTGGCCACGCAGGTGCTATCAGAATCACTGATGCTCTCTCCTGCTTGATCTTGGCAATCAGTCGAGGGAGCAGAGGAAACGGTGGAAACACATAAGCCAGGTTGAAAGACCAGGGCGCTGCTAGAGCATCTATCAGTGTCGCCTTGGGATCCCTGGACCTGGATCCGTAACACGGAAGCTTGGCGTTCTGGCGAGACGCCATGAGATCCAGTTCTGGTTTGCCCCAACGATGAATCAGTTGTGCAAATGCCTCCGGATGGAGTTCCCACTCTCCCGGATGAAAAGTCTGACGACTTAGAAAATCCGCCTCCCAGTGCTCTACACCTGGGATATGGATAGCTGATAGGTGACAAGAGTGAATCTCTGCCCAGCGAATTATTTTTGAAACTTCTAACATCTCTAGGGAACTTCTCGTTCCCCCTTGATGGTTGATGTAAGCTACAGTCGTGATGTTGTCCGACTGAAATCTGATGTACCTCAGAGTTGCTAACTGAGGCCAAGCCTGAAGAGCCTTGAATATCGCTCTTAGTTCCAGAATATTTAATGGAAGGAGAGACTCCTCCTGAGTCCACGATCCCTGAGCCTTCAGGGAGTTCCAGACTGCACCCCAACCTAGAAGGCTGGCATCTGTCGTAACAATTGTCCAATCTGGCCTGCGAAAGGTCATACCTTTGGACAGATGGACCCGAGAAAGCCACCAGAGAAGAGAATCCCTGGTCTCTTGGTCCAGATTCAGTTGAGGGGACAAATCTGTGTAATCCCCGCTCCACTGACTGAGCATGCATAGTTGCAGCGGTCTGAGATGTAAGCGTGCAAACGGCACTATGTCCATTGCCGCTACCATTAAGCCGATTACTTCCATACACTGAACCACCGAAGGGCGCAGAATGGAATGAAGAACCCGGCAGGAATCTAGAAGCTTTGATAACCTGGACTCCGTCAGGTGAATTTTCATTTCTACAGAATCTATCAGAGTCCCTAGAAAGGAAACTCTTGTGAGTGGGGATAGAGAACTCTTTTCCTCGTTCACTTTCCACCCATGCAACCACAGAAATGCCAGTACTACGCCCGTATGAGACTTGGCAATTTGGAAGTTTAACACCTGTATCAGGATGTCGTCTAAATAAGGGGCTACTGCTATGCCCCGCGGCCTTAGGACCGCCATAAGTGACCCTAGAACCTTTGTAAAGATTCTTGGGGCTGTAGCTAATCCCAAGGGAAGAGCTACAACTGGTAATGCCTGTCTTAAAAGGCAAACCTGAGAAACCGATGATGATCTTTGTGTATCGGAATGTGAATATAAGCATCCTTTAGATCCACTGTAGTCATATATTGACCCTCCTAGATCAGTGGTAGGATGGTACGAATAGTTTCCATCTTGAACGACGGAACTTTGAGGAATTTGTTTAAGATCTTTAGATCCAAAATTGGTCTGAAGGTTCCCTCTTTTTTGGGAACCACAAACAGATTTGAGTAAAAACCCTGTCCCTGTTCCTCCTTTGGAACTGGATGGATCACTCCCATAACTAGGAGGACTCGTACACAGTGTAAGAATGCCTCTCTCTTTATCTGGTGTGCAGATAATTGTGAAAGGTGAAATCTCCCTTTTGGGGGGGAAGCTTTGAAGTCCAGAAGATATCCCTGGGATATAATTTCCAACGCCCAGGGATCCTGAACATCTCTTGCCCACGCCTGGGCAAAGAGTGAAAGTCTGCCCCCTACTAGATCCGTTCCCGGATAGGGGGCCGTTCCTTCATGCTGTCTTAGAGGCAGCAGCAGGCTTTTTTACCTGCTTACCTTTTTTCCATGTCAGGTTTGGTCTCCAGACCGTCTTGGATTGAGCAAAATTTCCCTCTTGTTTATTATTAGAAGAAGTTGATGCCGGACCTGCCTTGAAGTTTTGAAAGGCACGAAAATTAGACTGTTTGGCCCTAGATTTGGACCTGTCCTGAGGAAGGGCATGACCTTTTCCTCCAGTGATATCAGCAATAATCTCCTTCAACCAGGCCCGAATAGGGTCTGCCCCTTGAAGAGAATGTTAAGTAGCTTAGATTTTGAAGTCACGTCAGCTGACCATGATCTAAGCCATAGCGCTCTGCGCGCCTGTATAGCAAAACCAGAATTCTTAGCCGTTAGTTTAGTCAAATGAACAATGGCATCAGAAAAAAAGTATTGGCTAGCTTAAGTGCTCTAAGTTTGCCAAGTATGTCATCCAATGGAGTCGCTACCTGTAAAGCCTCTTCCAGAGACTCAAACCAGTACGCCGCAGCAGCAGTGACAGGGGCAATGCATGCAAGGGGCTGTAGGATAAAACCTTGTTGAATAAATATTTTCTTAAGGTAACCTCTAATTTTTTATCCATTGGATCTTAAAAAAAAAAAAAAAAAAAAAAGCACAACTGTCCTCGACAGGGATAGTAGTATGCTTTACTAGAGTAGAAACTGCTCCCTCCACCTTAGGGACTGTCTGCCATAAGTCCCATGTGGTGGCGTCTATTGGAAACATTTTTCTAAAAATAGGAGGGGAAGAGAACGGCACACCTGGTCTATCCCATTCCTTATTAATAATTTCTGCAAACCTTTTAGGTATTTGGAAAAACATCAGTACACACCGGCACTGCAAAGTATTTATCCAGTCTACACAATTTCTCTGGCACTGCAATGGTATCACAGTCATTCAGAGCAGCTAAAACCTCCCTAAGCAACACGCGGAGGTGTTCAAGCTTAAATTTAAATGTAGAAATATTAGAATCAGGTATCTTTCCTGAGTCATTAACATCACCCACTGACTGAAGCTCTCTTTCCTCAGCTTCTGCATATTGTGAGGCAGTATCAGACATGGTTCTTAAAGCGTTAGTATGCTCTGCATTTTGTCTCACCCCAGAGCTATCTCGCTTACCTCTAAGTTCAGGTAGTCTGGCTAATACCGCTGACAGTGTATTATCCATGACTGCCGCCATGTCTTGTAAAGTAAACGCTATGGGCGCCCTATATGTACTTGGCGCCATTTGAGCGTGAGTCCCTTAAGCGGGAGTCAAAGGGTCTGACACGTGGGGAAAGATAGTCGGCATAACTTCCCCCTCGTCAGATTCCTCTGGTGATACATTTTTTAAAGACAGAAAATGATCTTTATTGCATAAAATGAAATCAGTACATTTGGTACACATTCTAAGAGGGGGTTCCACCATGGCTTTTAAACATAATAAACAAGGAGTTTCTTCTATGTCAGACATGTTTATACAGAATAGCAATGAGACTAGCAAGCTTGGAAAACACTTTAAATCAAGTTAACAAGCAAATATAAAAAACGGTACTGTGCCTTTAAGAGAAACAAATTTTGTCCGAATTTGAAAAACAGTGAAAAAATGCAGTAAATCAAACGAAATTTTTACAGTGTGTATAATAGGCTAACAGAGCATTGCACCCACTTGCAAATGGATGATTAACCCCTTAGTTCAAAAAACGGATCAAAAAAACGAAATAGACGTTTATTAACAGTTACAACCAACTGCCACAGCAAGCTGTGGCCCTACCTTCCCCAATAAATGACTTTGGAAAGCCTTTGGGCCCTTTAGAGATGTCCTATAGCATTCAGAGGGCCTTTGAGGGAAGCTGGATGTCACAGTTTGTAATTTTAACTGCATCAACTGTAACTTTTATACTACAACAGTGGAAATTGTTTCTAGTCAAAATTTAAGCCAGCCATGTGGAAAAAACTAGGCCCCAATAAAGTTTTATCACCAAAGCATATATAAAAACGATTAAACATGCCAGCAAACGTTTTATATTGTAAATATCATAAGGGTATTACCCCTGGGAGTAAGCATGATACCAGTCGTTATTAAATCACTGTATTCAGGCTTAACTTACATTAATCCGGTATCAGCAGCATTTTCTAGTGTTTTCCATCTCTAGAAAAAATTATAACTGCACATACCCGATAGCAGAATAAACTGCACGCCATTCTCTCGCTGAAGTTACCTCATCTGTGTAATCCCCTCAGACATATGTGAGAATAGCAATGGATCTTAGTTACAACCTGCTAAGATCATAGAAACCTCAGGCAGATTCTTCTTCTATTTACTGCCTGAGATAAAATAGCACAACTCCGGTACTATTTAAAAATAACAAACTTTTGATTGAAGAAAATAAACTAGCTATATTTAACTACTCTCTCCTACAACGTCCTAGCTTGTTGAGAGTTGCAAGAGAATGACTGGGTATGACAGTTAGGGGAGGAGCTATATTACAGCTCTGCTGTGGGTGTCCTCTTGCAACTTCCTGTTGGGAATGAGAATATCCCACAAGTAATGGATGATCCGTGGACTGGATACACCTTACAAGAGAAATTCTGTAGTGTAGCCGCCTCCCTCATTAACCTACCCCCTCCCAGATCAATTTCCCACCCTCTACCCCACTTTTTACAACAGAAGCCCCCTCTCCCCGTTTCCCCCTCCTTCCTTCCCACTCAATGCCGCTCTTATGCTTTTTATTGTGTAGCGGTTCCGCCCCTCCCACCCACCTCCCGTCCCCTTCAGAGAAAGGCCGCCCACCCGCCTCCCTCCTTACCCTCCCACCTTCTGCTATTTAGCTAGATCACGGCAGAGAGAAAGGGGTACGGCGCTGGTCGTTAAGGGGTTAAAGGGAAGTATGACTACATGGCTTGATATTGAATCCTATCTGGCTTAGGGCTTAAAGGGACATACAACTGTTTTTAATTAAAAAAAAGTTTGTGTAGTTAAACTCTAAAAATGTATTTTTGTTATTTATTTTTTCCCTTTTTCTGTGATTTCATTCCATGAGAATTGCAAGTTCATACTCAAGATTTATATCTGTATCTAACTGATCTCAGCAGATGGGGTATGGTAAGAGGCATTTAAAAAAAAGGTATTTTCAAACTATAAAAAGTAATGCAGTATGCAGTAATTCCTTTTCTATTGGACTAACATATAGTAAAGGACAAGCTTTCAATAGTTTCCTCTCTTCCTCAGGTCTGAAGAAATACTTTTACTATATAAAAGTTAGTCTAAATAAAAAAGGTATTACTGCATACTGCAATACTCTTGTTATTTTGATATTTAACTACTGGACTAATAAAGCTTCTCCAATCTACTTGACCAGAGCTGAAAAACACTAGAAATTACTCGCACATACTATAAATACCTACACAAATAAATATGTTTCTGTCACTTTAAACTCACATCATCTTTTTAGTAGAATTTTACTTGAATTTTTCCAGCCAACCACAGAGAAAACTGAGGATGGTAAACTGCACAACTGTAAGCCCCATTTCAGGGTAAATTTTTCTGATGAAACCTGATGGGATGAAGGTTCGACAACAAGAACACTTTTTCTTCAAAAATAAGTAAAGTTATTTGTTGTGATGTTGGAATATTTGACATAAACTGGACATTTAAAAGAGTAATTTTAGGTTAGAGAATCTGCGCTAGAGATAAAAATATTATTGTATATGGGAAAAAAAAGAAAAAAAGTTGTTTCCCTCAAACAAAAACAATCATTTAAAAAGTTCTGTCAGATATCTAAAATGTCTCAATTTTCCTGGGACAATAACAGTTTTGGCCTCCCACATCTGTAGTATGTGAGTTTGGTATGGATATGAGACATGAGGTATTTGTTGGTCGTCTTTACACAAAATATTTTCTATAGCCCCTCTCTCTGCATACTCCCCCACAGAAAAACATAATTTATGCTTACCTGATAAATTTATTTCTCTTGTAGTGTATCCAGTCCACGGATCATCCATTACTTATGGGATATTAACTCCTCCCCAACAGGAAGTGCAAGAGGATTCACCCAGCAGAGCTGCTATATAGCTCCTCCCCTAACTGCCATTACCAGTCATTCGACCGAAAACATGCAGAGAAAGGAAAACCATAGGGTGCAATGGTGACTGTAGTTTAATGGAAAAATGACCTGCCTTAAAGTGACAGGGCGGGCCGTGGACTGGATACACTACAAGAGAAATAAATTTATCAGGTAAGTATAAATTATGTTTTCTCTTGTTAAGTGTATCCAGTCCACGGATCATCCATTACTTATGGGATACCAATACCAAAGCTAAAGTACACGGATGACGGGAGGGACAGGCAGGCTCTTTATACGGAAGGAACCACTGCCTGAAGAACCTTTCTCCCAAAAACAGCCTCCGAAGAAGCAAAAGTGTCAAATTTGTAAAATTTGGAAAAAGTATAAAGAGAAGACCAAGTTGCAGCCTTGCAAATCTGTTCAACAGAAGCCTCATTCTTAAAGGCCCAAGTGGAAGCCACAGCTCTAGTAGAATGTGCTGTAATTCTTTCAGGAGGCTGCTGTCCAGCAGTCTCATAGGCTAACCGTATTATGCTACGAAGCCAAAAGGAGAGAGAGGTAGCCGAAGCTTTTTGACCTCTCCTCTGACCAGAATAAACGACAAACAGGGAAGACGTTTGTCGAAAATCCTTAGTTGCCTGTAGATAAAATTTCAGGGCACGGACTACATCTAGATTGTGTAGCAGACGTTCCTTTTTCGAAGAAGGATTAGGACACAAAGATGGAACCACAATCTCTTGATTGATATTCCTGTTAGTGACCACCTTAGGTAGGAACCCAGGTTTAGTACGCAGAACTACCTTGTCTGAATGAAAAATCAGATAAGGAGAATCACAATGTAAGGCAGATAACTCAGAGACTCTTCGAGCCGAGGAAATCGCCATTAAAAACAGAACTTTCCAAGATAACAACTTGATATCAATGGAATGAAGGGGTTCAAACGGAACCCCCTGTAAAACATTAAGAACTAAGTTCAAACTCCATGGTGGAGCAACAGTTTTAAACACAGGCTTGATCCTAGCTAAAGCCTGACAAAAAGCTTGAACGTCCGGAACTTCTGACAGACGTTTGTGTAAAAGAATGGACAGAGCTGAAATCTGTCCCTTTAAGGAACTAGCGGATAAACCCTTTTCTAAACCTTCTTGTAGAAAAGACAATATCCTCGGAATCCTAACCTTACTCCATGAGTAACTCTTGGATTCGCACCAATATGAGTATTTGCGCCATATCTTATGGTAAATCTTTCTGGTAACAGGCTTCCTAGCCTGTATTAAGGTATCAATAACTGACTCAGAAAAACCACGTTTTGATAAAATCAAGCGTTCAATTTCCAAGCAGTCAGCTTCAGAGAAATTAGATTTTGATGTTTGAAGGGACCCTGGATCAGAAGGTTTTGTTTCAGAGGTAGCGACCAAGGTGGACAGGATGACATGTCCACTAGATCTGCATACCAAGTCCTGCGTGGCCATGCAGGCGCTATTAGAATCACTGATGCTCTCTCCTGTTTGATTCTGGCAATCAATCGAGGAAGCATCGGGAAGGGTGGAAACACATAAGCCATCCCGAAGGTCCAAGGTGCTGTCAAAGCATCTATCAGAACCGCTCCCGGATCCCTGGATCTGGACCCGTAACGAGGAAGCTTGGCGTTCTGTCGAGACGCCATGAGATCTATCTCTGGTTTGCCCCAACGTCGAAGTATTTGGGCAAAGACCTCCGGATGAAGTTCCCACTCCCCCGGATGAAAAGTCTGACGACTTAAGAAATCCGCCTCCCAGTTCTCCACTCCCGGGATGTGGATTGTTGACAGGTGGCAAGAGTGAGACTCTGCCCAGCGAATTATCTTTGATACTTCCATCATTGCTAGGGAGCTTCTTGTCCCTCCCTGATGGTTGATGTAAGCTACAGTCGTGATGTTGTCCGACTGAAACCTGATGAACCCCCGAGTTGTTAACTGGGGCCAAGCCAGAAGGGCATTGAGAACTGCTCTCAATTCCAGAATGTTTATTGGTAGGAGACTCTCCTCCTGATTCCATTGTCCCTGAGCCTTCAGAGAATTCCAGACAGCGCCCCAACCTAGTAGGCTGGCGTCTGTTGTTACAATTGTCCAGTCCGGCCTGCTGAATGGCATCCCCCTGGACAGATGTGGCCGAGAAAGCCACCATACAAGAGAATTTCTGGTCTCTTGATCCAGATTCAGAGTAGGGGACAAGTCTGAGTAATCCCCATTCCACTGACTTAGCATGCACAATTGCAGCAGTCTGAGATGTAGGCGTGCAAAGGGTACTATGTCCATTGCTGCTACCATTAAGCCGATCACCTCCATGCATTGAGCTACTGACGGGTGTTGAATGGAATGAAGGACACGGCATGCATTTTGAAGCTTTGTTAACCTGTCTTCTGTCAGGTAAATCTTCATTTCTACAGAATCTATAAGAGTCCCCAAGAAGGGAACTCTTGTGAGTGGAAAGAGAGAACTCTTCTTTTCGTTCACCTTCCATCCATGCGACCTTAGAAATGCCAGTACTAACTCTGTATGAGACTTGGCAGTTTGAAAGCTTGAAGCTTGTATCAGAATGTCGTCTAGGTACGGAGCTACCGCAATTCCTCGCGGTCTTAGTACCGCCAGAAGAGCACCCAGAACCTTTGTGAAGATTCTCGGAGCCGTAGCCAATCCGAATGGAAGAGCTACAAACTGGTAATGCCTGTCTAGAAAGGCAAACCTTAGATACCGGTAATGATCTTTGTGAATCGGTATGCGAAGGTAAGCATCCTTTAAATCCACTGTGGTCATGTACTGACCCTTTTGGATCATGGGTAAAATTGTCCGAATAGTCTCCATTTTGAACGATGGAACTCTTAGGAATTTGTTTAGGATCTTTAAATCCAGGATTGGCCTGAAAGTTCCCTCTTTTTTTGGGAACCACAAACAGATTTGAGTAAAACCCTTGTCCCTGTTCCGACCGTGGAACTGGATGGATTACTCCCATTAATAAAAGCTCTTGTACGCAGCGTAGAAACGCCTCTTTCTTTATTTGGTTTGTTGACAACCTTGACAGATGAAATCTCTCTCTTGGGGGAGAGTATTTGAAGTCCAGAAGGTATCCCTGAGATATTATCTCTAGCGCCCAGGGATCCTGGACATCTCTTGCCCAAGCCTGGGCGAAGAGAGAAAGTCTGCCCCCCACTAGATCCGTTCCCGGATCGGGGGCCCTCAATTCATTCTGTTTTAGGGGCACCAGCAGGTTTCCTGGCCTGCTTGCCCTTGTTCCAGGACTGGTTAGGTCTCCAGCCTTGTCTGTAGCGAGCAACAGATCCTTCTTGTTTTGGAGCAGAGGAAGTTGATGCTGCTCCTGCTTTGAAATTCCGAAAGGAACGAAAATTAGATTGTCTAGCCTTAGGTTTGGCTCTGTCTTGAGGCAGGGCATGGCCTTTACCTCCTGTAATGTCAGCGATAATTTCTTTCAATCCGGGCCCGAATAAGGTCTGCCCTTTGAAAGGTATATTAAGTAATTTAGACTTAGAAGTAACGTCAGCTGACCAGGATTTTAGCCACAGTGCTCTGCGCGCCTGAATGGCGAATCCGGAATTCTTAGCCGTAAGCTTAGTTAAATGTACTACGGCATCTGAAATAAATGAGTTAGCTAACTTAAGAGCTTTAAGCCTGTGTGTAATCTCATCTAATGGAGCTGATTCAAGTGTCCCTTCCAGAGACTCAAACCAAAATGCTGCTGCAGCCGTGACAGGCGCAATGCATGCAAGGGGTTGCAATATAAAACCTTGTTGAACAAACATTTTCTTAAGGTAACCCTCTAACTTTTTATCCATTGGATCTGAAAAGGCACAGCTATCCTCCACCGGGATAGTGGTACGCTTAGCTAAAGTAGAAACTGCTCCCTCCACCTTAGGGATCGTTTGCCATAAGTCCCGTGTGGTGGTGTCTATTGGAAACATCTTTCTAAATATCGGAGGGGGTGAGAACGGCACACCGGGTCTATCCCACTCCTTAGTAACAATTTCAGTAAGTCTCTTAGGTATAGGAAAAACATCAGTACTCGACGGTACCGCAAAATATTTATCCAACCTACACATTTTTTCTGGTATTGCAACTGTGTTACAATCATTCAGAGCCGCTAACACCTCCCCTAGTAATACACGGAGGTTTTCCAGCTTAAATTTAAAATTTGAAATATCTGAATCCAATCTGTTTGGATCAGAACCGTCAGCCGCAGAATTAAGCTCTCCGTCCTCATGTTCTGCAAGTTGTGACGCAGTATCTGACATGGCCCTAACATTATCAGCGCACTCTGTTCTCACCCCAGAGTGATCACGCTTACCTCTTAGTTCTGGTAATTTAGCCAAAACCTCAGTCATAACAGTAGCCATATCCTGTAATGTGATTTGTAATGGCCGCCCAGATGTACTCGGCGCCACAATATCACGCACCCCCCGAGCGGGAGATGCAGGTACTGACACGTGAGGCGAGTTAGTCGGCATAACTCTCCCCTCGTTGTTTGGTGAAATGTGTTCAATTTGTACAGATTGACTTTTATTTAAAGTAGCATCAATACAGTTAGTACATAAATTTCTATTGGGCTCCACTTTGGCATTAGCACATATAGCACAGATGTCTTCCTCTGAATCAGACATGTTTAACACACTAGCAAATAAACTAGCAACTTGGAAATACTTTTCAAGTAATTTACTATAATATGAAAACGTACTGTGCCTATAAGAAGCACAGAAAGAGTTATGACAGTTGAAAGTTAATAAACTGAAAGGTTATAGCATCAAATCTTTGTAAAAAACACAATTTTAGCAAAGGCTTGTTCCCATTAGCGAAGGATAACTAACCCTGATAGCAGAAAAAAAAGTTACAGAAATAAACGTTTTTTATCACAGTCAACTACAATCTCACAGCTCTGCTGTGAATGATTACCTCCCTCAAAACAAGTTTTGAAGACCCCTGAGTTCTGTAGAGATGAACCGGATCATGCAGGAAATACAATGAGCTTCTGACTGAATTTTTTGACCTCCCCCTCACACACAACAGTGAGAGAGATCAGTAAACTGTCATAAATTAAATAAAACAACTGCCAAGTGGAAAAAATAATGCCCAAAACATTTTATTCACCCAGTACCTCAGAAAATGAAACGATTTTACATGCCAGCAAAAAACGTTTAACATAAATTAAGTGTTATTAAAGAGCCTGTTGCCAGTCCCTGCAAATTAGGCTAAAGTCTTATGCACACAGTATAATTCCAGTGAAGTGCCATTCCCCAGAATACTGAAGTGTAAAATATACATACATGACAGCCTGATACCAGTTGCTGCTACTGCATTAAAGGCTGAGTTTACATTATATCGGTATGGCAGAATTTTCTCATCAATTCCATTGTCAGAAAATAATAAGCTGCTACATACCTCTTTGCAGATTAATCTGCCCGCTGTCCCCTGATCTGAAGTTTACCTCTCCTCAGATGGCCGAGAAATAGCAATATGATCTTAACTACGCCGGCTAAAATCATAGTAAAAACTCAGGTAGATTCTTCTTCAAATTCTACCAGAGAAGGAATAACACACTCCGGTGCTATTATAAAATAACAAACTTTTGATTGAAGGTATAAAACTAAATATAATCACCATAGTCCTCTCACACATCCTATCTAGTCGTTGGGTGCAAGAGAATGACTGGTAATGGCAGTTAGGGGAGGAGCTATATAGCAGCTCTGCTGGGT